>NC_139575.1:4059995-4107495 GCF_946808225.1 Silurus aristotelis
GGATGTTCAGGTGAGGGAGGAGGAGGTAACAATTATCCCCTGCTGTAAAGAGTAGTAAAGTCCTCAGCCCAGACCAGCCCTCGGTTTTTCTCTCGCTTCCGCCGCATGCTGACCTCCTATTACCGAGTGTAATTGCATGAAAATGCGCAAACACCCAGGTGAGCCCCGGAGGCTACAGGAGGCTCTGTAGTGAGTGACGGCTCTCCTCCGTTCTGCTCTTTCTCCTGTCGCCCATCAATCACTCCCACACCCTGGTCAACTCCCCTGCTTGCAGCTACAATCATCTGTTGCACGTTGTAAAACGGACAGACAGACACGCCCTCAGCATACAGTGCTACATGAGAGCTCGCTCGCTTGGTTTTTACATTTTGTCCTCATGCTCTTTACTTTTCCAGCTTATAGCATGTTTATAAATGGTCATAAATGGTCATTAAACTTCATTAAACCGACTATATGACATTTGATATGTCAATAATAACCCTTATATACTCTATTTTTACTTTATAAAGACTTTCACAACCAGTGGCTCATTTATCTCAACTTAACAGTTCATAAAGCCTTCATTACACCATTAATAAGAATTATAAACAAGTATTAGCTATTATTTTTAAAGAAATGCTGACGGGACTACATAACCATTTATACATCTTTTATAACAGTCTGGTCCTGGTCGTATTTTCTAAAAGCTGACTGACATCATAGTAACAGTTTATAACAAGCTTATGACATGTGCACCTAGGTTATGAATACAGCGTTTATTTTTTTTTATATGTATATTTCATAAGCATTCATATACCCTTTATTACAGCATGAATTAAGAAAGAAAAAGAAATGTGCTTTATATTTGTCACATGTACTTTACAGCACAGTGATATTCTTTCTCCTAGCAACATTAGGAAGCTGTGGTCAGCCATAATGCAGCACCCCAGCGGAGGGTTAAGGGCCTTGCTCAAGGGCCCCAAGAATCACAGCTTGGCGATTCCAGGGCTTGAACCCTCCGACCTTCTAATCAGTAAACCAGATTCTTAACCACTGAGCTACAACCTAAAAACTGATCTCAGTACTGCTTTATATCTTCATAATATTCTCATATATACATGTTTTACAGTATAAATCAAGTTTGGTTGAATTGGATTAAGTCAGAATGAGGTAAGATGAGTTTGGTTAAGTCTGATTGAGTTGGGTTAAGTCAGGTTGAGCTGGATTGAATCCAGATGTGGGATGTAATGAAGTACTTTGTTACTGTTACTTTTGTTGTTACTTTTAACTCATTAAACTTTTACACAAATATCTGTACTTTTTTCTTCCTACATTTTCAAAACAGACTCATTACATTAGTTTGAATCTATTTGGTGACACAATCAATATATATTTTTTTGGCGCAGTTTTCAGCCCGTCAACCTGTTTCTTGTCATTGTGCGGCTTTTTTAAGAAGTCTGGCGTTAAGGTGGATGAGACCGAGGGAGTCAGTGATGTAAACATGAGTGAGAACAGAGACGTTCCTGATCACATGATCATCATTAACTTTTCTCTGTTTGTGTTCTATATAGTGGATCTTCAGACTAACCCAGCCATTAGGGGGGCACAAGCCAGTGCACTCTTAGTGCCGGTCCCAAGCCCGGGTAAATGGGGAGGGTTGCGTTAGGAAGGGCATCCAGCGTAAAACATGTGCCAAATCAAATATGTGGATCACAAATGAGAATTTCATACCGGATCGGTCGAGGCCCGGGTTAACAACGACCGCCACAGGTATCGTTAGCCGACAGGGTACCGGTGGAAATTGGGCTACTGTTGGCCGAAGGAGGAGAAGGAGAGGAGGAAGGCGTCTACAGAGACGGCAGGAAAAGGAGCAGTGTAGGAGAGTAGAGGTTCGGGTTGGTACTTTAAATGTTGGTACTATGACGGGTAAAGGGAGAGAGATAGCTGATATGATGGAGAGGAGAAAGGTAGATGTGTTGTGTGTTCAGGAGACCAAGTGGAAAGGGAGTAAGGCCAGGAACATTGGAGGTGGGTTTAAACTGTTTTATCATGGTGTGGATGGGAAGAGAAATGGTGTAGGGGTGATTCTGAAGGAAGCGTACAGTAAGAGTGTAGTGGAGGTGAAGAGAGTTTCTGATAGGGTGATGATCGTGAAGGTGGAAGTTGAAGGGATGATGATAAATGTCATCAGTGCCTATGCTCCACAAGTTGGCTGTGAGATGGAGGAGAAAGAAAGATTCTGGAGTGAATTAGATGAAGTGGTAGATGGCGTACCTAGGAAAGAACGATTGGTGATTGGGGCAGACTTTAATGGGCATGTAGGTGAAGGGAACAGAGGTGATGAGGAGGTGATGGGTAGGTATGGTTTTAAGGAGAGGAATGTGGAAGGGCAGATGGTGGTAGATTTTGCTAAAAGGATGGAAATGGCAGTGGTGAACACGTATTTTAAGAAGAAGGAGGATCATAGGGTGACGTATAAGAGTGGAGGAAGGTGCACACAGGTGGATTATCTTCTGTGTAGGAGATGCAACCTGAAGGAGATTGGAGACTGTAAGGTGCTGGCGGGGGAAAGTGTAGCTAGACAGCATCGGATGGTGGTCTGTAGGATGGTTTTGGAGGCGAAGAAGAAGAGGAGGAAAGTAAGGTTTGAAAGAAGAATAAGATGGTGGAAACTGAAGGAGGAAGAGTGTAGTGTGAGGTTCAGGGAAGAGGTCAGACAGGGGCTTGGTGGTGGTGAAGAGGTGCCGGATGATTGGGCAACTACTGCAGGAGTGATGAGGGAGGCAGCTAGAAAAGTACTTGGTGTGACATCTGGAAATAGAAAGCAAGACAAGGAGACGTGGTGGTGGAATGAGGAAGTGCAGGAGAGCATTAGGGGAAAGAGGTTGGCAAAACAGAAGTGGGATCGACAGAGTGATGAGAAAAGTAGGCAGGAGTACAAGGAGATGCGGCAGCAGGTTAAAAGGGATGTGGCGAAAGCCAAGGAAAAGGCATATGAGGAACTGTATAAGAGGTTGGACACTAAGGAAGGAGAAAAGGATTTATACCGATTGGCCAAGCAGAGGGACCGAGCTGGGAAGGATGTACTGCAAGTTAGAGCAATAAAGGATGGAGAGGGAAATGTGTTGACTAGTGAGGAGAGTGTGTTGAGAAGATGGAGGGAATATTTTGAGCAGCTGATGAATGAGGAAAATCAGAGAGAGAGAAGGTTGGAGGATGTGGAGTTGGTGAAGCAGGATGTAGATAGGATTAGTAAGGAGGAAGTGAGAGCAGCGATTAAGAGGATGAAGAATGGAAAGTCGGTTGGACCAGATGACATACCGGTAGAAGCGTGGAGATGTTTAGGAGAGATGGCAGTGGAGTTTTTAACCAGATTGTTTAACAGGATTCTGGAAGGGGAGAGGATGCCTGAGGAATGGAGAAGGAGTGTGCTGGTACCGATCTTTAAGCATAAGGGAGATGTGCAGACCTGCAGTAACTACAGGGGAATTAAGTTGATCAGTCACACCATGAAGTTATGGGAAAGAGTAGTGGAAGCCAGGCTGAGAGAAGAGGTGACCATCTGTGAGCAACAGTATGGTTTCATGCCGAGGAAGAGCACCACAGATGCCTTATTTGCTTTGAGGATGTTGATGGAGAAGTATAGAGAAGGACAGAAGGAGCTGCATTGTGTATTTGTGGATTTAGAGAAAGCGTACGACAGGGTGCCGAGAGAGGAGTTGTGGTATTGTATGAGGAAGTCAGGTGTGGCAGAGAAGTATGTGAGGGTGGTGCAGGACATGTATGAGGACAGTGTGACGGCAGTAAAGTGTGCAGTAGGTACGACAGACTGGTTCAGGGTGAAGGTTGGACTGCATCAAGGATCGGCCCTGAGCCCTTTCCTGTTTGCAGTGGTGATGGACAGGTTGACGGACGAGATCAGACAGGAGTCTCCCTGGACTATGATGTTTGCAGATGATATTGTGATTTGTGGTGAGAGTAGAGAGCAGGTTGAGAAGAGCCTGGAGAGGTGGAGATATGCGCTGGAGAGAAGGGGAATGAGAGTCAGTAGGAGTAAGACAGAGTACATGTGTGTGAATGAGAGGGTGGGCAGTGGAGTGATGCGGTTGCAGGGAGAAGAGGTGGAGAAGGTGGAGGAGTTCAGGTACCTGGGGTCAACAGTGCAAAGTAATGGAGAGTGTGTTAGGGAAGTAAAGAAAAGAGTGCAGGCAGGGTGGAGTGGGTGGAGAAGAGTGACAGGAGTGATTTGTGATAGAAGAGTATCTGCAAGAATGAAAGGGAAAGTTTATAGGACTGTGGTGAGACCTGCGATGTTGTATGGATTAGAGACAGTGGCATTGAGTAAAAGACAGGAGGTGGAGCTGGAGGTAGCAGAGCTGAAGATGTTGAGGTTTTCGTTGGGAGTGACGAGGATGGACAAGATTAGAAATGAGTTTATTAGAGGGACAGCCCATGTAGGATGTTTTGGTGACAAGGTGAGGGAGGCGAGATTGAGATGGTTTGGACATGTGCAGAGAAGGGACATGAATTATATTGGTAGAAAAATGCTGAAGATGGAGCCACCAGGTAGGAGGAAAAGAGGAAGGCCAAGGAGGAGGTTCATGGATGTGGTGAGGGAAGACATGCAGGTAGTTGATGTAAAAGAGGCAGATATAGAGGACAGGGTGGTATGGAGACGGATGATCCGCTGTGGCGACCCCTAATGGGAGAAGCCGAAAGAAGAAGAAGAAGATAGTGGATCTTCAGACTGGATACAATCATTAGAGAACAACATTCGAAATGATTTTGTATTAATATATTATTATGATGTGAGGTTCAGTTACCAGCGTGACACTAAAACAGGTAGTAATAAGCAATACTTTTTACTGAAGACCATGTCAGAGCCCAAACTTCTTTACTTTAACTTGAGTATAAAATTCAGAACTTAGTCAGAACTTCAACTTTAACCAGAGTCTTTTAAAACATCAGTATCTGCACTTCTACTTGAGTGAACAATGTGTGAATGTTTATCCGAATAAACACGAATAAACACCTCAATCGGAATAAAAATGGCCGAACCAAATGAAATTGTAGTTGATTTGAGAGGGGTCTGATAAACTTATATAAACAATATAAAAAATCTGCCATGTGAACGCGAAAAAAACAGTTACTTGCAAAAGATATACACAAACTGTTTTACTGTGCCTTTGTATAAAACAACTGTAACGCATGATTAGGGGAATTGGATTTGATGATCTATTCTTCTGGGGCCATAAATCCCTTTACCAGTCCACACAAATCTGCGAATGACCGGCGACTCATGCGAAAGTTTAGTTTTCTTTCCAGTTCCAGCAATACAACTTTCTTCCACCAGTTCTTTCCACAGACCTTCATCCACACGCTTCTGCTTCACGGAGGAGGGAGGGGTGGGATTGAGATGCTCCTTAGAGATGCACAAACAACAAAAAGTGATCTTTTCCTCACACCTTCCAGCAGTAGTGCCTACAAATTCACACTGTTGCTTGATTAAGGGAATCATTTTACAAAGGAAATAATGGAATTTTATGTTGACAGGAATAAAAGGTGGCACACAGGACACGGGCTAATGTGCGCATGTAAACACCAAATCGGATTCGAGTACGTCTCGTGTAAACAGTCCCCTGAATTTTTCAGTTGAAATGATTTTAATCGGAATGACAAAAAAGTGTACATGTAAACATGGCTATTGGTACAGGTTGGGTCTGGCTGAGTCAGGCTGAGCTGAGATGGGATTAGTTGAGTTGAGTCAGGTTAAATTAATTCAGGTTTAGTCTTGAGATGATTTGAGATAAGACAGGTTCTGTTGGGTTTGAGTCTTGTTTAGTCGGGTTAATTCGAGTTGATTTAGGTAAAGTCGGATTCGGGTTCAGTCGGGTCGAGCTGCGGAAATTTTGATGAAGTTGATTCCTTTCTTGTTCTTCGGACGAGATGCAACAGATGCCTTACGCAGAGTGATAAAACAGATTTAGTTTTCTTGTCCCTTGCTGTACAGCCTGTCACTCAACTCTCCCACCAGGATGCCTCACACACACACACACACACACACACACACACACACACACACACACACACACACACACACAGTCCTGGTGAGACACAAAAGGAGACCCAGGTCACACTCAGTAATGCTGACACACATCTGTCATCGTCACACTTGTTTTTACACTCAAATGCATCTAATACACTCTTAAACAGGAACAGGTGGGCGGAGCTAGAAATGGGGTAAACCAAACACGAAATACTGTAACTGTCCTGAAGTGTTTTATTCCTCCTACACCACAGCAAAAATCACGAAATTATAAAAAAAGTATGTCACAGCTTTCATTTGTCATTCGTGACATTTTCTTATTTACACTATAGCAGCTATAAGTTCACCTTCTTCTTCTTTTCTTCACTCTTTCCTAGACAAAAGGAAAAGGATGAAGCTTTGCAGCTTGTTCAGATACTGTGATATACTGACACTGGAGACTCCTTTTATAAATGTAAAATAAACATTTTCTATAAAAAATTAAACCATATGTACTAAACCGATAACGTGCTTTTTAATAATCTGTTTATGGAGCGCCAAAGGGGACAAAGTAATTGAAAAAATATGACTGAGCTCCGATCTTTATGCTTTTTGATACAAATTTTTACTTTCTCACTTTGAAAATTATTTACTTACTTTTCCAAATTTTGGTGCTCTCTCACAATTGTTTTGGGGTTCTCCTGCAATTTTTGCTATTTTCAGCCCCACAAAATGTTTTTCTTGCATTTTGATGTTGAACATATACATTTTTTGTATAAAACGTATCAGTTTTGTGCTCATTTGCGCCATTGTGTTTTTTGTTTATTAATGATATAGAAAATGTATATCCAATGGAAAATATACTTTTTTGTCCTAATTTTGTTCATCATTAATTGTCTACAAAAAAAATCCCCAAAACGTATACAGGTTTTAATACATTAAATGAAACAGAGGCAGGAGATCGAACAGGGGGCAGATAGTTTTGGTTCTCAACAGCAGAATGACAGATAGATAGCATTCTGTCTCAGCTGTTAGTCCTCCCACTGAGACGTATTGTAAAGGATCTTGGTCCTTGTGCCAGGGTGAGGCTCTGACATTAAGCAGTAATGTTTACAATGCAGTGCCTTGGAAAGTCCCCTTCACCAGTCGGCCCTGACCCCCTTTTGTTTTTCAGACTCATCATTTGGAAGGGGTGTGACAGCAAGCAGGGGAAACGCTGACAGTTTGTATTGAACTCAGCTGCTAGGAAAGTTTGTTGTGGACAATAGAGGACGTTACTCAGGCTGTCCATCCTGGGGCAAGTTTCAACATGTTTCGATTTTCCTTTTAGTGAAATGCTTCAAAAACTGTGTAGCAGGACTTTTCATGGAACATCTCACTAAACTACACACTGAAGGTCCTAGAAGTTTGTGTATACTGTCATGAAAGCTGCATACAAATATTCTATCCAATCCATTGAAACACATCCTGGTTCACACCTTCTGATCTCGAACTGATATCAAGTATGGACCTAAACATGAAACATCTAGACATACTCAAACCTTTCATCACTAAGCTACAGGGATCCTGCAGCTCTATCCAGATGTGGAGATACCTAACGAATCCTGTCTGGGAAAAGTGTTGAAGTGTCTAGTTTCGAGGTTTTCGAGACCCATGCATGCTTTATGATTACAGTTTTTCTCAGTCACTTTTGGAGCGTTTCTCAGATCAGAAATTAAATTTTCTAAACTTCCTGTTCAACCTCCACATCATTTATTCACTTGTGCTCATCATAAAAAACATTTCTTGTTGATTTGTTTAAATTGCAAATGCTTTTGTACTTTCGTTTAATCAATTGTGTACAAGTGTCCTCTGTTTCCTACATTATCAGTTGTTTATGTTCATGTTGATCAAAATATATTATACTGATTTCACCTGAATAGTTTTAACCCCCAAAAACATCTCAGCATCAGTTCATTGTGTAAGTCATTAAATGCAAAATGGTTCAACATTTTCTGGTTGATCATCCGATCATCAGATCATCAGATCATCAGATCGACCAATGATCAACCAGTTCTCTAAAACAGGTCAAAGGTGAATCTTGTGAACCTTCAGTTGGAGAGTGAATACAGACGAACGAACACTAGTACAGTGAATCCTGTTTGGTCTCTTACAATCAATATACATCAAATATACAATCAAATAAATGAATTTGTCCAAACCATAGTTTACATCAAGAAGTCCTGAAACTGTGTGCCATCATACTGAAAACACGACTAAACATTTTGATGATTTTGTTCGTGAACAATGACGAAGGGACTTTTTATTCTGATGGGAATGAGATGTTTATTGACACAAATATTGAATTTTAAGAGATGAACTGAGGATTTTGAGAAAAGTTAATTGGCTTTTTCAAGAAATCCAATGTTTTGTGCTGTTTGTACACATTGTTTTGAGAAATGCACAAACTGGTTTGCAAATATTTAGGATGATTCGTGAAACGCTCTAAAGTGTAAGGCTCTGGGCTCCTGATCAGGTATGTGGTTCAAGTGTCAGTATCGCCATGCTGCCTCTTTTTGCTCTCCTGAGCAAAACCCTCAACTATCTGTAGTTGTGGGTAAAAAGCTGCCACTGAACCAGTTGGCTGTGTGAATGGCCCTGTATCTGTATCTGTAGCTAGCTAGCTAGATAGATAGCTAGATAGATAGACAGACAGACAGACAGACAGACAGACAGACAGACAGACAGACAGACAGACAGACAGACAGATAGATAGATACAGACAAATAGATACCTTTACACTGTCTTGCTCGTCCAGCTTTGTATTTCTTCGTAGCACCTCGGCGTCTTACCTCTGCGACCACACGCAACTTTTACTGGCTAAATGACTTCCTCTGTCCTCGCTCGCTGTTTGGAAAGAAACAACAGTGACCTGTACTTCTCCTGGATGAAGGCATTCCCACCTGCACTGGGCCTGGTACAGATGTGTGAAATATCAGCTCAGGGAGTCTAAACCCTCAGAGCGGGGCAGCTGTTTATCCAATAGCACCTCCAGGTCCTGGGAAGAAATGCCCTTAATATGATACACATGTGTTACATCCTGTCTGGGGCTTGAGTGTGCTTTCGGGGCAGCTGGGAGCCACAGGGTCAGGTTAATGCACAAGTGTGTGTGTGTGTGTGTGTGTGTGGGGGGGGGGGGGGGGGCAAGGGCTGAATATGATGCAGAGTGTATGTACAACTCATTATGATAATTTGATAATTATCATAATGAAAACCTCAAACCTGTTCCAGCATTACAATATCCATGTGCACAAAGCCAGCTCTATGAAGATCTACTTCACATGGGTACAGTGACAGACAGACAGACAGACAGACAGACAGACAGACAGACAGACAGACAGACAGACAGACAGATAGATAGATAGATAGATAGATAGATAGATAGATAGATAGATAGATAGATAGATAGATAGATAGATAGATAGAAATCTTTAAACAATACAGAAAACTGGAAAGTGAAAACTAGTACCACATACAGACACATACGACAGGTCAGGTGTCCCAATAATGCAGTGTTATAATGGAGGATGAATATTTAGGACAAGTGTTGCTCTCTTCTCTTCAGACATAAGGCCTAATCAAGTTATCATATCAACAAATCTCTCATCGGGGGCCCGTGCATGACAGCGACAGAAAGAGAGGCCAGGCGACTGCTAATTTCCAGCAGCAGGATGCTGCCGAAGAGCCTGAAACCCCGCCGAGTGTCTCTGTCACCCTGTGGAACCATGCAGGCAGGATGCGCACCATACCCGGAGCAGGGGGATTATTTACTGCGAGACACACAATAGCCCTGAGACACAATGCAGGCAGTATATCACACAACTGTCGATCATTTTTAAGGCCATCCCACGGCCAATTAGCTGAAAGGGCGCGGAGCTTTCGAAAGCCTGTTTCTGCGGTCCAACCGGAGACAAACAGTCCACCCACGCACTCTGAGTGAAGCAGCTGCAAAGGGCACGCTGAGCTCCAAAAGTTCCCAGTGTGTTTGCAACGTGTAAAGAGTCATGATAGCTGAGGTCATTTCATTCATTGCATGTCGTCATGATGTTTGTGTCAAAATAACGGCATTATATAAAGTCAGAGATGCCTGCTACAAGCTACACTAATATAACACTAATACAGCTTTATAACTACATTAATACTGCTCTAATATTACACTAATACTTGTCTAATACATAGGTAATATTGCTCCAATACTACACTAATACTAGACTAATACTGCTTTAATACTACACTAATTCTCTTCCAATTCTACACTAATATTGCTATAGTACTGCTATTATTTTGCTTTTTTACTGATCCAGTACAATTATTTTTACTGTTCTAATACTGCTTTATACAAATGTTATGTTGCTCTGACCCTGATCTATCATTGCTCTAATACTACACTAATACTGCTCTAATACCACTCTAATACTGCTCTATTACTACACTACTACTGCTCTAATACCACACTACTACTGCTCTAATACCACACTACTACCGCTCTAAAACCACTCTAATACTGCTCTAATACCACTCTAATACTGCTCTATTACTACACTACTACTGCTCTAATACCACTCTAATACTGCTCTATTACTACACTACTACTGCTCTAATACCACTCTAATACTGCTCTATTACTACACTACTACCGCTCTAAAACCACTCTAATACTGCTCTAATACCACTCTAATACTGCTCTAAAACCACTCTAATACTGCTCTATTACTACACTACTACTGCTCTAATACCACACTACTACTGCTCTAATACCACACTACTACCGCTCTAAAACCACTCTAATACTGCTCTAATACCACTCTAATACTGCTCTATTACTACACTACTACTGCTCTAATACCACTCTAATACTGCTCTATTACTACACTACTACCGCTTTAATACCACTCTAATACTGCTCTATTACTACACTACTACCACTCTAATACCACACTAATACTGCTGTAATACCACTCTAATACTGCTCTATTACCACACTACTACCGCTCTAATACCACACTACTACTGCTCTAATACCACACTAATACTGCTCTATTACTACACTACTACCGCTCTAATACCACACTACTACCGCTCTAATACCACTCTAAAACTGCTCTAATACCACTCTAATACTGCTCTATTACTACACTACTACCAATCTAATACCACTCTAATACTGCTCTATTACTACACAACTACTGCTCTAATACCACACTACTACCGCTCTAATACCACACTACTACCAATCTAATACCACTCTAATACTGCTCTAATACCACTCTAATACTGCTCTATTACTACACCACTACTGCTCTAATACCACTCAAATTCTGCTCTTATACCACACTACCACTGTTTTAATAACACTCTAATACTGCTCTAATGTTACACTACTTCTGCTTTAATACTACACTACAACCGCTCTTATACCACACAACTACTGCTCCAATACCACTCTAATACTGCTCTAATACCACACTACTACCGCTCTAATACCGCTCTAATTTTGCTCTAATACCACACTACTACTGCTTTAATACCACACTACTACTTCTCTAATACTACTCTAATACTGCTCTAATGTTACACTACTTCTGCTCTTTTACCACACTACTCTTATACCACACTAAACTCTACAGATTCACTCAGCATTACATAAATGATGCTTAATAGTATTATTGGAGATAAACCCTTAGCCTTTGGTTGTGTTTCTTTACTGTAAGGAGATTAACAGCTTCTAAATGATCTAATGATCTATAAATATTTTTATTACAAATTAAAAAGAAAATAAATAAAAAATCTGAAACATAAAATACTTTTTTTATGATTTGTGCACTTCACAATCTTCGTCAGTGAAAATAATTTAAACAAGACGAACAGCAGAAATAAAAGAACTAAAATGAATGACCTGTTTACACAGTCGTTTTGTACACAGTTAAAGATTACTACGGGTTCCCTTCAATTTCAGGTTCCTCTGTTTTTCTTTCCTTATATCATCTCAGGGAGTAAAAAAAAATCGTAATTGTATCAGTAATAAACCATGTCAGAGCATGCTGTTGTAGGAAAATGAATCAACAACTCTGCTTCACAACATAACGGTATATCAAAGCTAAAATGGACAACCTGTTAAAGTGGACAGCTTGAGTCCAGGTTGACAGGGACATATTTCAGATCAGAACCAGAGCTCACAATGTCTCCACACAAAGACTTTGTTGTTTCTCGGTCTCATGCCCAACGGGTGTGTCATGCCACAGCTATGCCTCTGCCTTGACCACTCATTAATCACTCTCTTAGCCATGCTGGAGCACTTTAGTCAGCAGCGTGGCCTCTGTCCGGCCAGGCCAATGACCCATGCCCTGGTCAGAGGGCTGCGTCCAATCCCAACACAGTGTCCGAGGCGAGTGGGCTACCTGCTGCTGAGGAAGAATACGATTGGACACAGCTTTCAAGATGATGGAGGACAGCAGATTTGCTACGCTGACCACTCCACCACGCTCGCTAACATCTACTGACCACGAAACACACAACCCCGTGCTGCAGAATGCTGCAGGTCGTTCTTTTGTTTATGTTCTTTTTTTTTTTTTTTTTTCATGCTCATGGTGGACTTTGGAGTTTCGTTTCAGAAAGTGGGATCTCCTTTTTTTTGGTTCAATCTGAACACACACACCTGCTGTTCCAGTCAAGCATTTTGACGGTATCTGTTTGGACGTGTCGTACGGTTGATTTTTGCTTAAATTCAAAATTTATTATAAAAATATTTCGTGTGATAAATATTGGAAAATATAAAATTCATACCTGATTTTTATCTGGTAAGACTTAAGGTCCAGAAGGAATTATAGACATTTAGTTTGTATATCAGTCATAGTCAAGTCTCTAAAAACTTCTTCAATAAGTCAATTCATTTTTTTTCCAAACTACAATGTTCATACTATATGTTGGCATAAGACCTTTATGACAACTGACATAAAACCTACAAATACTAATTCACTAATTTATTTGGTAACTCTTTCTCCTAAAAGTGAAGTGGTAGCTCACTGATTAAAGCTCTGAGTTACTGATCGGAGGGTTTGGGTTTCAAGCTGCCACTCCTGGGGCCCTAAAGCAAGGCCCTTAACCATTTGTTCTCTAGGGGTGCTGTATCATGGCTGAACCTGCACCCTGGCTTCCAAACATCACTGTGATATGCGAAAGAATTTCACTGTGCTGTAAAGTACAAGTAAAAGCCGCTTTCTTTCCCTCTTATGACCAATGAATTAGAACCACCCCAGAGGTTCCTAACGCATTACAATGCACTCATTAGAATTTATATACGTACACCCTATAGGAAAATGTATTGGAGCACCTGACTTTGGTTCTTCCCCAAACTGTTCTCACAAATTTGGAGATCACAGTTGAATGAGACATTTTTGGTTGCAGTCACATGACATTTTTTTTTTCACTTGAACTAGAAGACCCAAAACCTGTTCCAGCATGACAACGCACAAAGCAGCTCCCTGCAGATATGCTCCACATGGGTTTGAGTTAAAGATCTTCTGCTATTTCTTGCTTTGAGCTCTGACCTCAACCCTATAGAACATAATAAGAAAACCTTTGTCCACATAATGTCGCTTAGCAAGTAAACTTGGTTAAAATTATCCAACAGGTGACCTCATCATTTAGTAGTAATACCATTCATTTATTAATGTGTTAGTAATAGCTAGTGTCATAACGTGCTGTATATCAGGGTGACATTTAGATTTTTTTCAGGCTACATAAGACCTACATAAGATCTACATATGACCTACATGAGAACTACATGAAACCTACATAATAACCACACAAGAACTATATAAGACCTACTTAAGAACTACATAAAAACTACATAGGAACTGTATTCGAACAACATACAAACCAAATAAGACCTACATAAGACCTATATTAGAACTACATAAGACCTACAAAAGAACTACATGGGAAGCACTTGAGCTACAAGCTACACATTATATTTATACAATTAAAATGTAAATAATAGTCAATAAATTACAATGGAATACAACTAGGACAACTTTTTTTAAGAGTCGTAAAACACACAAGTGGTCATTTCCTAACAGGGGTTTAACATTAAAAATGGCTTTCCTCTCTAATGAGGTCTCCAGGAAGTAGTTTGTCAGTATGTTTGAACAGTAAATAATTAACGGGTGTCCTGGAGAGAAGTGAGTAGACAAAGAAAACCAACAAAATAATCAAATTCGAATGCAAGGACGTGGCATTTGAGTCTGGTTTTTGAAAATATTTCATTTAAAATGCCGATCTAAAAAGATTTTTTGCTCAGTTTTTGTAAAGCCGTCCATCTGTGAGCTGTTTAAAACCTCCGCTGATCTGTCAGTTGTGTCGGTTGTAGCCGTAGCTGCATGCTGGCAGCGTAATTACAACTATTAAATCTAATTGTGAAGAGCCCTGCAGGACCCCAGCAGCATGGCACTCGACCCCCTGCGTCCTGTCCTTAAGGTGTGTGTGTGTGTGTGTGTGTGTGTGTGTGTGTGTGTGTGTGTGTGTGTGTGTGTGTGTGTGTGTGTGTGTTGAGATATGAATGCAGGTGCTCTTCCTTCCCACATCCCATGGACCCCTGCCTTGATATCACAATCACCTTCCACCTGTTTTCCAATATCCCCCCTCCCCCAACACACACACACACACACACACACATACACACACACACACACACACACACACAGTCATCACAGACAGCGAGTTAGTTCAAAAAGCAAAAATAAAATTCTGTGTGAAACCGGGCAAATCTGCCACGGTCAAGGTGTTTCGATAAGCATTTCAAGAGCAGAAGAACATCGCTGGAAGACGACAAGTGATCAAGAAGACCTCCGATGAGCTAAACCCCGGAAATGTGTTCTAAGATGTTCGGCAACCAGTTCATGATGATAGTCGGAGAACAATCCACATGATCTCACTTAAGCACCAGCCGTACTCGCCAGATTTGGCACCCTCTTCCTGAAGATGAAGATGCAGCTGAAAGCTCGCCAGATTGACACCATCATGGAGATCCAGCGCGCATCGCAGAAGGTGCTTGAAACGTTTCGAAATGAAGACTTCCAGGACACATTCCAAAATAAGCAGGAACTTTATTGATGAGTGAACACCACCCAGCTGAGGAACATAGGCATTATGACATGCTTGTAAGACCCTATAAACCTTCGACCTCTCCAGGCCAGTGTTCATCAGAAGCCAGTCCATATTTCCGTCAGATGTTTTCCGTGTTAAGTGAAGATTAAAAAGCCTGGACTCTGGCTTGAGTGGCCTCTTTCATAAAAGTGCTGATGGCAGCATCTGTCGTCTTTGTTGTGTGAGAGGAGCTGGATGGAGAAATCCAGCAGGCATGTGTGTCATGAAGGAACATGAGGACAGAGATGGATGGAGAGCGGGTCAATGCGGACTGCTGCTGAAACTATCACTTACTTCTCTGTGACCGACGACCAATCAATTTGCTTCAGGCGATCAGTCATACGCCAAAGCTGGAGCTGTTCCTCACGTGCCAGGAGAATCAAAGGCCAAAACGGAGCTACATCCATGTATTCATACGTTTTATATAAACTTGTGTAGAGAAGATGATTGAGAAGGAAGATCGAATCATGAAAGCAAGCAATAGGGATCATTAAGATCATTAACCCAAAACAAATAGATTGTCACAATTTTTGTGGACGCCTGACCATAAGATTGGGATCTTTTTTGAACATTCTATTAGACATTTAATTCCTGTCTTTGTTCTCATTTCCTCTTATAATAAGCTCCAATCTTCTGGGAAGATGTTCCCCTAGATTCCTGTGGAGATTTTTCCTCATTCATTGAACCACAAGGGTGTTAGTAAAGTCAGGTACTGATGTAGGTGAGGTGAGGAGGCCTACCATAAAGTTGGAGGCACACAATTGTTCAGAATGTCTTGGGTTGCTTTAGCGTAAAAGTTTCCCTTTATTTGAACTAGGAGACCTGAATCTGTTCCTGCATGACACACAAAGCACAAAGCTCCATGAAGATATACTTATCCATGGGTTGGAGTAGAAGATCTCCAGCTATAGAGCTCCAACCCTATGAAACATAATGAATGTGAACACTGACTGCACCCCAGGCCTCCTCACCTTCTCAGCTCACCTACATCAGTACCTGACTTTACTAACACCCTTTTAGCTGAATGGATTTCCACAAATCTCCACAAACCTCTTCCAAGGGGAGTGGAGGTTCTTGTAAGAGCAAATGGAAACTAAATGTGGAATGGGATGTCCAAAACAAAGCACATCACAATTCTTCGCTCAGGTGTCCACAAACTTCACCTCAATGAGAACAAAAAAGTTAAACCTTTCCTGAAAAAAAAAAAACAAGAGGAACCCTCCAGAATGGAGATGAATAAGTTGAGAATCAAATAATAGAGAATAAAAAGACTGTAATGGTCTCTAATGGGAATTCTAGTGGATACCATTAAGAACAAATAAGATATCTTCGGCTACCTCTAGATGCACATGTTGGTATCCAGTGGACACCATTATGAACCGTTGGGACGTCATGAAGCCTCCAGTTGATGGATTGTAGTGGAAACCATTAACATTTCTGTGATGGTTTATACTCTATTGTTTTGAAGACAATACTGGAAAGACTGGATTGCTGGTGTATAGATGCTGGTGTGATTGTGGCTCCAGATTCAGACTGAGGTAATCGAGGAGTTGGAGAACCGGATCCTCTTCGGCTTTGAGCGTAGCTGCAGGGCTGTGGACGCAGGACCTGATGCCCCATAGGGTGCTCATTATGAAAAGCCCTAGGGGAGCATATGGGCGGGGCTTTGAGGGATGGCTGCCCTCCAGGAGCCTAATCTATTCCCTCTGAGCTGTATAGCAGAAATGAGGAGATCCTGGACCACTGAGCTCACTGGCAGGTGCTCTAATAGAAGCCAAACCAGTGTCTGGCTCTCCCAGAGGTTGGATACTTTTGTTACTAGCTAAGCCTATTCGGGGTATTAGCTTCTTGCTACATTTGCTATAATGTAAAAGTCAGCAGGGGCATCGTTTTCGGCTTGGGTAGCCATATTGTTCCCTTTTTTTTCTTCGTGAGAAAGAATTTCCTCTCTTCCTGTAAGTCTGGATTTAGACCCAGGATATTTCTAATGCATGTCAACAAACCATTTTTCCTAACAAAAGTAACATCATCACGCTACGTGCCTTTGTATAGACTTAAAATCACAGCCAGTCGCAAAGCTAAGCTAACCAGCTAATTCTACCCAGAGAGAAAATTATAAGAGAAGTTACTAAATGAACGGAAAATTGCTTTTGGGCAGCCGAAGTTTCTTTGTGTTTGTGGTACGCTGAAGTCGATGGTGATGAAGATGATGAGCAACAAGTACATGAAATGAGAACTTTAGATAAATGTCTACTCTTCAAAAAATAATAATTCTGAACTACATTTAACAATGATGCGTTGTGGGAAAGGATCATTTTATATCTATTTTGTGGCCTGGATAAAGATTTTTTTTTTTGAATTTTTAAAAAAATATATTAATTTGACACAAACTCAACAAAATAATCACCTTTTTTTGGTTGTTGTGTTTTTGCTAAAATGTGTCACAAAGTGGGCACAGTCTCAACCCCACAGTTTTGCTGAGAGTGTGTGATCCTCTCATTGTGTGTGTGTGTGTGTGTGTGTGTGTGTGTGTGTGTGTGTGTGTGTGTGTGTGTGTGTGTGTGTGTGTATGTGTGTGTGTATGTGTGTGTGTGTGTGTGTGTGTGTGTGTGTGTGTGTGTGTGTGTGTGTGTGTGTAACTATAGAAAGAACTGTGATGTGCATGAGAATGAAACACTGACCTGATTCACATAGAGTTCTCAAATATCACTGCTTTTACTGTTTTCACTCAAATTCACATAAAAGTAAGAACTTTTTATACTTTTACTCACATAGAAATGTAAAAAGAGGAGTTTTACTTTTAACATGGTTCTTTCTTTCTTTCTTTCTTTCTTTCTTTCTTTCTTTCTTTCTTTCTTTCTTTCTTTCTTTCTTTCTGTCTGTCTGTCTGTCTGTCTGTCTGTCTGTCTGTCTTTCTTTTTTAATCTAGTTTCTAGTTGTCTCTTTCTTTCTTTCTTTCTTTCTTTCTTTCTTTCTTTCTTTCTTTCTTTCTTTCTTTCTTTCTTTCTATCTATCTATCTATCTATCTATCTATCTATCTATCTATCTGTCTGTCTGTCTGTCTGTCTGTCTGTCTGTCTGTCTGTCTGTCTGTCTTTTTTAATCTAGTTTCTAGTTGTCTCTTTCTTTCTTTCTTTCTTTCTTTCTTTCTTTCTTTCTTTCTTTCTTTCTTTCTTTTATTTTATCTGTCTGTCTGTCTGTCTGTCTGTCTGTCTGTCTGTCTGTCTGTCTGTCTGTCTGTCTGTCTGTCTTTTTTGTTATTCTTTCTTTCTTTCTTTCTTTCTTTCTTTCTTTCTTTCTTTCTTTCTTTCTTTCTATCTATCTATCTATCTATCTATCTATCTATCTATCTATCTATCTATCTATCTATCTATCTATCTATCTATCTATCTATCTGTATGTCTGTCTGTCTGTCTGTCTGTCTGTCTTTTTTAATCTAGTTTCTAGTTGTCTCTTTCTTTCTTTCTTTCTTTCTTTCTTTCTTTCTTTCTTTCTTTCTTTCTTTCTTTCTTTCTTTCTTTCTTTCTTTTATTTTATCTGTCTGTCTGTCTGTCTGTCTGTCTGTCTGTCTTTTTTGTTATTCTTTCTTTCTTTCTTTCTTTCTTTCTTTCTTTCTTTCTTTCTTTCTTTCTTTCTTTCTTTCTATCTATCTATCTATCTATCTATCTATCTATCTATCTATCTGTCTGTCTGTCTGTCTGTCTGTCTGTCTGTCTGTCTGTCTGTCTGTCTGTCTGTCTTTTTTAATCTAGTTTCTAGTTGTCTCTTTCTTTCTTTCTTTCTTTCTTTCTTTCTTTCTTTCTTTCTTTCTTTCTTTCTTTCTTTCTTTCTGTCTGTCTGTCTGTCTGTCTGTCTGTCTGTCTGTCTGTCTGTCTGTCTGTCTTTTTTAATCTAGTTTCTAGTTGTCTCTTTCTTTCTTTCTTTCTTTCTTTCTTTCTTTCTTTCTTTCTTTCTTTCTTTCTTTCTTTCTTTCTTTTATTTTGTCTGTCTGTCTGTCTGTCTGTCTGTCTGTCTGTCTGTCTGTCTGTCTGTCTGTCTGTCTTTTTTGTTATTCTTTCTTTCTTTCTTTCTTTCTTTCTTTCTTTCTTTCTTTCTTTCTTTCTTTCTTTCTTTCTTTCTTTCTTTCTTTCTATATTTCTGTCTATCTATCTATCTATCTATCTATCTATCTATCTATCTATCTATCTATCTATCTATCTATCTATCTATCTATCTGTCTGTCTGTCTGTCTGTCTGTCTGTCTGTCTGTCTGTCTGTCTGTCTTTTTTAATCTAGTTTCTAGTTGTTTCTTTCTTTCTTTCTTTCTTTCTTTCTTTCTTTCTTTCTTTCTTTCTTTCTTTCTTTCTTTCTTTCTTTCTTTCTTTCTTTCTTTTTTTCTTTCTTTCTTTTTTTTCTTTCTTTCTTTCTTTCTTTCTTTCTTTCTTTCTTTCTTTCTTTCTTTCTTTCTTTCTTTCTTTCTTTTATTTTATCTGTCTGTCTGTCTGTCTGTCTGTCTGTCTGTCTGTCTGTCTGTCTGTCTTTTTTGTTATTCTTTCTTTCTTTCTTTCTTTCTTTCTTTCTTTCTTTCTTTCTTTCTTTCTTTCTTTCTATCTATCTATCTATCTATCTATCTATCTATCTATCTATCTATCTATCTATCTATCTATCTATCTATCTATCTGTCCGTCTCTCTCTGTAGAAGGAAATAAAATCAGAACAGTTGTTTGATATATCGTTCTTTAATAAATCAAATCTTGCCATCAAACACTCATGTAATCATATTTTTCTACACCTTCTTATTTAGCTTTGATATGATTATTAATATGTTCTTCTTCTTCTCCAGACTTCTCTTGGCTCTGATGGTGTGTTTGAGTGTTCGATGACTGCTACCTTTCATCGTATCTTTCCCACCTCTCCCTCGCTGAATCTCCGCAGCCCCCTGACCAGCAGGGAAATGAATTGCGTGTTAAGCAGAGTGGAATTAGCAGCTCATGCTCACATCTCCAAGGGGCTTATCTCGCTCCAATCCCCCGCCTGATCCCTTCTCGTTCCGAGTCGGCTTGTCATTGTTGACGGGAGATGATTCGGGTGATCTTTCAGGTCTTGTGCCTGACTCTTTTGTTTTAGCCGGCAAGGGGAATCTGTCTTTTGTTTTCCTCTCGTCTTCTTTCACGGATCACCACAGATGCCCTTTTCATTTGGGCTGATGACCCTTCACCCTAGGGTCTACTGTAAAAGAGAAGTGGAAAGAAGGCCCTTCCTTTTAATCAGTACCCATTCCTGTGTCTTTTTTTATGGCGTTTTTTTGTTTTGCAGGGATTAGGAGGGAAATGTCGCGTAGGGATCATGACGTATCTTGTTTCGATCACGTCCATGTAGCAGTACTGTTATACCCACAGCTCAGTCTATGGAACTGTGTTTTTTAGTCTTTAAATGTGAAATCGTTTTAGTGTAAGAGCACACACTTTGACTCGAGAAAGCTGTTCAACTCTGAATCGACTCATCTTTATTGAAGTAAATCGAACACTATGTTTAGTTATTTTTTTCCAGAAATGCAATCTGTTCCTCAAATTCTACAAAGCAAAAAGTTCATTCAAGTTTCTCCTGATGAGGAAGAAACCTCGAGACTCAAAAAAAAATTACATCATATATATAGTTTAAAAAAGTGCATTTGACTAAGGATCCATGAGGTTGCTGTAGAAGTTTAAAATCAAGAACCATCACAACAGATTTGGAGGGTAATTTTTATTCTAAAAAGTTTGCAACGATGACTTACCAGGAAGTGGATGCTCATTGGATAAGATGTTGGACTTCTGATCAGAAGATCATGGGTTCAAATCTCTGCACCACCAAGGTGCCACTGCTGGGAAAGTTGAGCAATACCCTTATCGCTCTGGATAAGAGCATCTGCCAACTGCCATAAATGTAAATGTCCACTAGGAAACAGTTCATCTCAACAGTGGAAGTATTATAGAGGTCAGGTCTGCGTTTAAGTCTGGTTCCTCTCAAGGTTTCTTGACCATCTCAGGGAGCTCTTCCTAATCGTTCACTTATTAGAGATAAACTTATAGCGACTTACTTATAAAGCCACAACTAAGCTTTATAAGTGATCGATTTAATTCTGTAAAGCTGTTTTGGGACAATGTCTATTGTTAAAAGTGATATAACGCTCCAGGGTTAAGGGCCTTGCTCAAGGACCCAACAGTGGCATCTTGGTGATACTGGGCTTCAACCCCCCAACCTTCAGATCAGTAATACCGAGCCTTAAATACTGAGCAATCGGCTTCACTGCTAATAAAATCTTAAGCAATAGTACCAATAGTACACTAATAAAGATTCGGGAAAACTGTTCATCTGTTCAGCTCGAGTAATTCCTACCATGATTTCCATAAAACACATCTACACCTGGTTCAAATATTTCGTTTCTGAACAATAATCCAAATCCAACCACCTAAAAGTTCCTTCTGAAGGCACCTTCATCCATACAGCTTCCACTACTTACACTCCTAAAGCATCTGAAACCATTTACGGTTCTTCTCAGTTGCTTTGAAACGTTTCTTTAATATCATCTTTAATATTTGCAAACCAGTAAAAACAAAACAACGTGTACAAACAGCACAACACAATGGATTTCTTGCAAAAGTCTGTAATTTTCTCAAAATCCTTCATTCATCACTCAAAAAAAAGTATTTGTGTCAATGAACATCTCATTGCCATTGGAATGACACTTCCTTTTGTCAACGTTCACAAACAAGATCGTGAAAATGTTTAGTCACGTTATCAGGATGACGGCACGTGTGTTCAGTATTTCCCGATGTGAAATAAAGTTTGGATTACGATGATTGAAAAGGCTGAATTTTCACCTTTGACCTGTTTTAGAGAACTGGTTGATCATTGGTTGATCTAAAGCCGTTCCCTCGCCTTCATTAGTGACGTTCAAGATTCATTTGCACAATTCAATTGTTGAATAGTTGAATTTAAATTTAAGCTTCGACAGATGTTGTCAACTGGTTTAACCATTTTGCATTTAATGAACTGACGATGAGATGTTTTAGGGGGTTAAAACCATTCATTTGAAACCAGTATAATATATTTTGATCAACACGACATAAACAACTGATGACGTAGGAAACAGCAGACACTCAATTGATTACATGAATGTACCAAAGCGTTCGCTGTTTGTTCGAAACGAGGAGAAAGTGCGCAAGCGACGACGTGATGTGGAGGTTGAACTGGTGGTTTTGAGAATTCCATTTGCGAGCTGAGAAACGCTCCAGAGCAACTGAGAGAAACTGTAAAAAGGAAGCTAACTTAACATGCCTAACAATCTGGATAATGCTAGCTCAGCATCAGATGGAACTTCTGGGTGTGCCTCGTTTCCGACAGTGTTGTCCGACCATCTGTCTGCTCCGAGAGTTACTGACTCATTGAACTCTTCAAAAAGCTACGCTTCAAATAGGTCCACAATTGCTCCCTAACAGCTTGTTAATGATTTTATAGCCCGGGGAATGACGTTGCGCAAAATAAAACTACAGGCTCCTCACAAAAACCTTACATGGCTGTAAATATGTATTAACCAGAAAATGGGCCTTGTTTGGGATCATTTAAGAGAGACAAAGGCCGAGAGTGGGACAAAAGACCGGGTGCAGGGAGAAAAGAGGGGATTCTACTTAGCTAATGAGTTGCCCCATAGAGATGTAAAGAGGAGGGTCTTTAGGGAAAGAGATTGCCCCTGTGCTCAGAGCTGATACACTGTAAAGTGGGTGCAGCTCGCGCTGGACACCGCACCGCTATTGTCCACATGCTAATTCATCCCAAGGACAGTCGGGTTTCAGGGACAGATTACTGCAGGGGCAAACTTTTCGATCAGGCAATTAAGCGAAAGAGGCTTTTGTTTCCATTTCAGTCTCTGTTCTGGTTTGGGTTTTTTTGAAAGGGCAGCCCTCTTTGCTTTACTCGGAAAACCTTCACGAGCAGGTCCAGGAGAGAGCTGGAGCATTTAGAGACCCTCAGGTCACAAGTGGCGCTCTTGAACACTTCATCCCGCTCCCATAGCAAGTCGTTTTCTCGCTAAAAGTGGCCAATCGTTTTGAAAATCCGTCCTGCGGTCGACTTAAAAGAGCAAATGTACTCGTGTATACAGTACTTGTGTATACAGTACTTGTGTATACAGTGCGGAAATCGACGGTATAACAAGGCATCGGAAATTCAACACCTGTTCTAGTGGGATTATTAGACACCAACTGGTTTAAATGGGTTTTTGGGCTTAAACTAAATAAAATATTACATCATGTTAAAAAGTGAAAGAGAAGTGAATCTTTTTTTGTTTAGTTTTTTTTAAATAAAGTGTAATTTTACACAGAACTCAATTATTCCTCAGTCGATGCAATTTGTTTAAATGTTGTTTGAAATCTCACCCAGAAATGCAGAAGTAATGCAGGCGAGAACGTGTGGGTCAAAGAACTGTCTCTTATAAAGTATAATCTTCAGAGACCTTGAGAGACCGCTTGATTTCTTCGTTTGTGTTAAAGGGAAATCGTGATGTTTAAGTGACGTGTCACGTCTCACTGGATCTCTGGCTTCAACTTAGAAAGCTGAACTTTTAAAGCGCATTTAAACAATAGCATGTTTGTGTTATCTATCTATCTATCTATCTATCTATCTATCTATCTATCTATCTATCTATCTATCTATCTATCTATCTATCTATCTATCTATCTGTCTGTCTGTCTGTCTGTCTGTCTGTCTGTCTGTCTGTCTGTCTGTCTGTCTGTCTGTCTGTCTTTTTTAATCTAATTTCTAGTTGTCTTTCTTTCTTTCTTTCTTTCTTTCTTTCTTTCTTTCTTTCTTTCTTTCTTTCTTTCTTTCTTTCTTTCTTTCTTTCTTTCTTTCTTTCTTTCTTTCTCTGCTTGTCTGTCTGTCTGTCTGTCTGTCTGTCTGTCTGTCTGTCTGTCTGTCTGTCTGTCTTTTTGTTGTTGTTCTTTCTTTCTTTCTTTCTTTCTTTCTTTCTTTCTTTCTTTCTTTCTTTCTTTCTTTCTTTCTTTCTTTCTTTTATGTCTGTCTGTCTGTCTGTCTGTCTGTCTTTTTTGTTATTTTATCTGTCTGTCTGTCTGTCTGTCTGTCTGTCTGTCTGTCTGTCTGTCTGTCTGTCTTTTTTCTTTTTTTTTCTGTATGTGTCTGCCAGTGTCTGTCATGACTTCTTTGTCTTAGTTTTTTTTTTAGTTGTGACAGTTCATCCATACCTCCCTATCCATAAAAGGGTTTTATTAGCCTCCTAAATCTAGATATTTGTAACTTTGGACAGTTATAGTTAGAATAGTAGCAGTTTGGGAATCTGGGAGTTGGTACTCCGAGGTGCTTGTGAGCAGATCAGGAGGCTGGATTTCAGCTCAGGAACATTAACATCTGAATTCTCCACTGTAGCAAAGGATCTGACTTAAAGCCAGACAGGTGCGACATTATTACACCTCTTTCTCTCTTTCACACACCACATAATCCTGTGCGTTGTTTTTTTCTTGGTGTTTCGGATTAGTAGCACGGCCCACGCTAGCTGATAGAACACACACACACACACACACACACACACACACACACACACACACACACACACACACACACACACACACAAACACACACACACGCAAATATGCATGCGTCTAATCTGTCCTTGTGATTCCCCAAATAGCCCTGGTTTCACTATGTTCAGCTCTGGGTTTCATGCTGGCCGCATTGCTAATGACCACCTTTTATCACATTGTGTCGGCGCAGGCTAAAGGCCACCTTCAGCCCACTTGAGTGAGGCCAATCTTTCAAATCTGTTGGCCCAATAGCCCGAGCACTGGGGGGACAGATGTGGGATCAGGGCCAAGCTGCTCTCTGTTTGCTGATTCTCAGTTTTCTGATCCTCTTAGTCAACACACAGCTCTATTTCTCTACATCAGGTTTCTTTTTAAAGCACGTCCAGGCTTTGTCTGTGATGAACACGACACACTCGGGCTCCACAGGATTCGCTTGAACATGGTGTTTGTCGATCGGACGTATGCGCGCTTTGCTTTAGTCTCGTGATGTACTTCTGCTCGTCTAAAGAACTGTTGCAGTCTGTTGTTTGAGGGTTTAACACATGGTTTAGTGTTCATCTGTCGAGCAAAGCTGTTTTATAAGTCAGGTTTTTTGAGAGAGTACATATATTATTACTAGGGGTGTAACAATACATGAACTCAAACCGAAAGGTTTTGGTCCAGGGCTTCTGGTACAGTGCATATGTGCACAGAATTGAATCCTTGTTGTATGTGTGGAACACAATTAAAATCTGAGTTCCCTCATGAACATATTAAGTTAGATCTTAGAGCCTCCAAAGACATCCCATACAATCGTGTGCTAAAACTTTGTGGAAAAACCACATCTGGCTGGAAAAGTCAGGTGTCCCAATACTTTATAGTGTATATAGTAAAGTATGTAATGTATATAATGTCGATATCTAATAGTGTCTTATCATATCAAGCAATGTATTGAAATATACACTAAATTTCGCTCACGTCGTTCCTGGGAAAGCTCGAGATGATTTGGATGTTTACGAGTCTTTCTGCTGTGCTGTCTGTCCCACAGTGACTCAAAAAGTCTCATACAAAAGCCACAAGTACTTTTTTTTTGTTTGCTCCAGATGTTTCAGAGTGAATCAGAGTATTGAATCTCGTCTGGACATCAGTAAGTGACTGTGTGATGATTCAGTCCGCATGCAGTTCAGTCTGCATGCTTCCAGCTGTGAAGCTCGGGTTAATGATGACAATGAGCTCATTAGCGATTCGGTTTGTTACTCAGTGACTCGTACAGATGTTTATTTAATAAAAACAACTAATTCTTTTGTGGCTACAATGAAATAATTAAAGAATAGAATTAAGACAGCAAATGGGT
Source organism: Silurus aristotelis (assembly GCF_946808225.1). Classification (NCBI taxonomy): domain Eukaryota; kingdom Metazoa; phylum Chordata; class Actinopteri; order Siluriformes; family Siluridae; genus Silurus; species Silurus aristotelis. The sequence continues at coordinate 4,086,073 of NC_139575.1, forward strand.
TTGAAAGCTGTTTTTATGATGCAGGAAAGTATATATATATATATTTTAAAAAAATGTTTTAATACAAATTCCAAATTTTTTATTTTGATTACAATTTTCTATAATTCATTTTATCAAAGAACATTGTCTCAAAGCAGCTTCACACAGATAATGTGGCGATAAAAATGAAGGTGTTCTTTATAAGTAAGTTTGTCCCTGATGAGTGAGCTGGTGGCGACTGTGGTGAAGGAAAATCTCTCCGAGATGGCATAAGGAAGAAACCTTGAGAGAAACCAGACTCAATAGGAACCCATCCTCATCTGGGTTGCACCAAATTCCCATTTATTACAGATAAACAATATTGCGGGGGACAGTGATGATGATCAGATGCAAACTGTAGTTTTTACTTCAGAAAAATCTACTGATAAAAGACTTTCAGCCTCGACTTGAACACTGTGACTGTGTCTGAATCCTGAACACTGATTAGAAGGTTGTTCCGTAACTCTGGAACAGTCCTGACGTTGATGTTGTGGTTGGTGTAACTGAGAGATGATGGACCTCCAGTGAAACTGCCTTGTGGCCTTAATGACATTCTTACCCAAATAACATCAGCACATCCTCCAGACCATCTCTCACTGCCTGGAGTTTGTTTAGAGCAAACAGACTTTACTTCCAACTGCTATCTCCAGCCACTGATGTGAGGCGAGATAAGGTCCTCTGATCCGAGTCAGGCCTGAGACGACACGTGTTACGACTCGGTACGAATACCAAAAGAGCCGGAGCTGAGCTGGAGGCAGGAACAGTAACAGGAACGCTCGAGCTGCAGAGCTGTTTCCCATAACAACAACTATAAATCAACAGAACCTCTCTGTATTACTGATTATGATTTATTACAAGTTCAAGACATGGCAGTTGGAGGTCAACTCATCTGCTGATCTGACTGCATACAAACAAAAGCTCCACTGAAATGATTAAGGATATTAACGATCAGTGTGGTGCACAAACTCATCTCATTATATTATTTTAGTAAAAAACAAACAAACAAACAAAAATCCTACAATTACTACTGATAATTATAATTGTATTATTTTTAGTACAATGACATGTTATCAGCTTTATTCTAATACAAATATTTAAATAGGACTTAAAGTAATTATGGTAAAATAGAAATAATGAACTGAGTAAAATAATTCTGATCAAGTAAATAAATAACTTTAACAAACAAACAAACAAGCAAACAAGCAAACAAATAGATAGAATAAAGTAACATTTTCAATAAAAATTTAAATAACTATCTATATTCACCTAAATAAAGCAAGCACCGAATAAACAGAAAACAAACAAACAAGCAATTAAGTAAATAAATAAAAGAAAGAAAGAAAGAAAGAAAGAAAGAAAGAAAGAAAGAAAGAAAGAAAGAAAGAAAGAAAGAAAGAAAGAAAGAAAGAAAGAAGGCAAAAATATAGAAGGAAAATATTTATATAAGACATTTAATACAGATTTAAATTAACCAAGTAAATCAGGTGGCTAATAAATAAATAAACAATTTAATTAATTAATTAATTAATTAATTAATAAAACACAGAATTCTTTGGCCTGAAATAAAAAATAAATAAAAAATATATTTTCATGTTTATTTAATACAAATAAACAAATAAAGAAAAGAAAGAAAGAAAAAAGAAAGTGATAGATAAAAAAAGAAGAAAATAGCAAATGTCAGAAAAGTAAGAAAGAAAAATAGAAAGAAAGAAGGAAAGAAAGAAAGAAAGAAAGAAAGAAAGAAAGAAAGAAAGAAAGAAAGAAAGAAAGAAAGAAAGAAAGAAAGAAAGAAAGAAAGAAAGAAAGAAAGAAAGAAGTGGGAAACAGGGGATTCTAAACTTATCCAAATTGTCTATATTATATAAATGAAAAGAAAAAAGAGGAAAAAGTAAATAAATAAAAACTAATAACAATAACAAAAACATGATGATGATGATGATGATTATGATGATGATGATGATGGTCGCGTGGTTTCCTGAGTGTTTGTTTAATGAAGGCCTGTCACTTTATTGCTCAGGTGTTTCTAACACTGGGTACTGAGAAAGCTGATGGCTGTGTGGTGTGAAGTCTGTAGACGAGGAGACGTGTGGAAGTGCTGCACTCAAGACCTTTATAATTGTTCACTTTTGTTTGCTGATTTTGACCTTGAGCTTGACCTGAGCGTTTTTTCTCATGTGTGGTCAGATGTGTTTATTTCTCTGAACCTCCCAGAGATAACACACTTGCCATCAGATATGGCATCTCTAACGTTATCTTCTCCTGGTCTTCACTCCTGAAACCGGACGGACCGGTGACAAATCCTCAAAACACACATACGCATATTTGCATGGTATTTTTACTTGCTACAAAACAACACAAATTACATCCTGTTCATGTCAATGCACTAAAGGAAAGGGTGTGTGTGTGTGTGTGTGTGTGTGTGTGTGTGTGTGTGTGTGTGTGTGTGTGTGTGTGTGTGTGTGTGTGTGTTACCAAGTCAATCTAATACTTGAAATATACCAAAGCCAAATACACCACATGATCAAAAGTTTGTAGACACCTGACCTAATTCATAAACGTTCATTTAGTTACCATTCATACACTACAGTATATAACTATATTTTGAGAAAGATCTTCTGCTATAGAGCTCCGACCCTACACTGACCTCACCCGAGGCCTTCTCACCTCACCTACATTAGTACCTGACTTTTCTAGCACTTTTGTGTTTGAATGAATCTTCACAAATCTCCACAAAATCCAGGGGAACACCCTCCTAGAAGAGTGGAAGTTATTATAACAGGAAGTGGAGACGAAATAAGATGTTAAAATAAAAGCACATCTCAATATTATGGTCAGGTGTCTACAAATGTTTTGTCTATATAGTGTATAAGGAAAAAAGAAAACAGGAACTAACAGAACACCAAACCCAATAACAAAAGAAGTGGGGAATATTTCAACCTGGCAACCCAGACAGACGATGTGTTGAACATGTCTACGTAACTTTAAAAGTGACCAATTTTTTTTTTAAATGTAATACTGTATTTCCATTGTGATAGATAGATAGATAGATAGATAGATAGATAGATAGATAGATAGATAGATAGATAGATAGATAGATAGATAGATAGATAGATAGATAGATAGATAGATAGATAGATAGATAGATAATCAAAAAGAAATAATACCAGACAGACTAATAGAAACAAATATATATAAGACAGAATTAAAGAACGAAAGAAAAAAAATGAAAGAAAAAAAAAGTACTCTAATCAACCTGGCAACCTGGAAGATGTGTAGAAAAGATGTATATAACTGTTTAAAGGTGACGGTTTCTTGATTTGAAAATCAAAAAGAAAAAAATAATTACAGACATACATATGTAAATGTAAGTTAAGAAAAAAAGGGAAAAAAAAGAAGGGTATTAATTATGGTATTAATGGACCAATTTTTTTCTTTTATTTAATACTGTATTTGCATTGTGCATTTCTAGACGTCAGGGTGTAATAAAACACCCATGTGCTCGTCTTGTAAAGTGTCCTCAGTTGTGTCATCGCTCATACGTCTGATTTACACCGAGCTTAGTTTTATTTTGCTCGTGTGTGAGGCGGGTGACAGTAAATTTGCTGCATCCATCTGAGCATCACTTACAAGTTTAAAATACAGCAAAGCATCAGATCAGAGCATCGCACAGTTCCGCAGGTCAAAGAAAAACCCCGTCTCGGCCATCAGTCCCATATTGGTCTGATGACCGTATTGTGTTTTCTAATAGCTGTGATATCACTGGTGCCAGACCCCTTGCTCAGTCTGCTCTGTTAATTCACTGAGTGCCTAACCTGCTTGACTCACGAGGTCTCTAATTGAGTGTTTTAGGCTTTGCAGGGCTCGAGTGGACGCTGATTTACAGAGACCCACTCGCAGTGTCTCCATGAACTCATCCGTGACTCAGCTAACAACCTGAGCTGCTGTAGATTAACTCATGACCTCAGAGCAATGAAGGGTTTATATTCGGTTTTATAGGTGGAGGAAAGTGTGTCTCGTCTGGCAGGCTTCCTTACGTTTTTTTATTCCAGCATGAGATGCTCTACTTAAAAATTGCCTTATCGACTTGATGTACGGAGACGTAAATTCTTGTCAAATTTACATTTACATTTATGGCATTTTGTAGATGCCCTTATCCAGAGTGACTTACATTTATCTAATTCATACCACTAAGAAGCTATTGGGTGAAGGGACTTAGTCAGGGGTCCAGAAGTGTCAGCTTGGTGTGGCTTGGATTTTTCAACTCACAACCTTCAGACTCAAAGTCCAACGTCTTAAACATTAAGCTAAAATATTCCAGTCCAAAGAATAGCCCATTTTTTCCTTGTCCAATCAGAGTCTACCTGCAACTCCATACTTTTTCCCACAACTTCAAAATATCCTAACAGTGCGGGACTCTTTCCAACTTTTGGACCAATTAGTGTCCAATAGCACAACAACAGAAAGAAATGCAGGGCAGAACTTGACATTTGGCAGACACCCTTATCCAGAACGACGTACAAAAAAGCAGTTAAGGGTTAAGGGCCTTGCTCAAGGGTCCAGCAGAATTTTAACTCGTGTCCCTGTGATACAGAGTCCAATGTCTTAACCACTGAGCTCCCACCTCTTTGCCCTCCTCACCCTGTGTTTTAGTCTCTCATTAGTTATTAAACCTGTTGGCATGGAGTGCAGGTGAAACGCTGCAGGAGTTGCACTGCGCCTTTTATTTGCTTTTAACATTGCATGATGGTAGATAAACATGGAGGCTTTCACGTACTCTCATGTCTCGATATGTACTCCTCGCCTAATACTCGTATATGCCTTGCGTCTGTGCAAACACTTGACATGTCGTTGCTGTTCCTGATTGGTTCGTTGCTGTGAAACCAAGAGGTCAAGGTTCGCCATTATCTCCGGACTACCCCTCTGCTGGTGTTTATGGTCTTTATCAGGAGAGGCAGCGGCACTCCTGTGATAGCTGCATAAGAGTCAGTAATCAGGCTGAGCACATTCTTATACACACACACTCTCGCTGGAACTTAGCTCAGACTTTCCCACACTGATAAGCATCTGGAGCGTGCCATAAAGGCCGGCTGTAGATCTGAGCACACAACAAAGGCGCTCCTCTCTCCCCTGGTGCGTGGTCATGATCCAGGCCCGGGTGCTGATAAGGGTAGTTTGGCATCCTGCCACATCCTGAGCCTTGCTTCTTAACCATTTATTGTACACTTCCTGTTCCACCTGATACACAGTGCTCTGGTAGTCCTCGGATTCTCAGAGTCATGCTGTTATTTTGTGGTGGTCGCAATGCTCAAACTAGTCATGGCACTTTTTTTTTTATTTAGCTGTATTTATTAAAAAGCGTTGTCTAATGTCTTGCTGAGAACACAGAGTTCACTGGTGGCAGGGAAAAAAAAAATCCACACAAAATCCAACTCTTACACGCATTCACTCAAGGCTGACAAGCGTTTCGTTCCTCTCTGCTTCTCAGCCATTGTATGGCGGGCGCTTGCACTCTGTTTGTGGAGAGTTCAATGCCCTGCCGTTGGCTCCGTGTCTTCGGCCAGACCGGCCCTTTTTGTGAAGCAGTCAGTGAGGCTGAATTGCACCCAGCCAAGGGGACTGAAAAGGATTACACCAGGAGGTGTGTGGGAATAGGGAAGGGGGTGAGTTTTCTGGTGGCAGACCAGGCGGGCGACCTATGGGAATGCCCACTGGCCCCTCTCCTGGGAGAGAGTGTGGGAAAAGTAGCTGAGAGCTGGCACACCATAACAAGGCCTAAGTTAGTGACAGAATGCCAAGCCGACGTCAAGCATATGGTGGTTATTCAATTTCTAGGGCACAAGTTGAAGGTTCACACTGAGCTCCGGACTGCCCCGGAGTTTTCCCCTCCTCTTACTGGCTGCTACCCAGTAGAGCAGATGGCCTCTTAGATGAGGTACCCACTACAGGTGAGGCAAACTATGAAGTATTTAAAAAAAGCCTACCTAATGGTTGTCCCTTTGAGGAATATATACGTGTTGGAAAATTCCAGAGCATCAAGTAGAACCTTTGTAGAATGCTATAAGTACTCTAACTTATCCAAAAAAAGGAAGTGTACAGTACAAATTGTACAACAAAATATAAATGCTGCTGATTGGTGTAAAATTGAAGAAAATGGTTTCTCATGGAAATGGTTTTATTTGTGAAGGTTATTTGTTCTAGCTTTCTAATGTGTTGATTTTTTTGTTCTGGCCACAGCTCATTGCTTATTTGTAGACCTTTAGAATGGTTTCAGATCTTGAGGATCACCCTAAAACCAGGGTATACACCGATTAGGCATAACTTTATGACCTCTTGCCTATTATTGGGTTGGTCCTCCTTCTGCTGCCAAAACCATCAAGCATCACCAGCATGAACTTCTTCAGCAATTTGAGCTACAGGAGCTTGTCTGTTGGATCGGACCACACAGATGTGCATCAGTGAGGCACAGCCGCCCACAACCCTGTAGAAACTGATAGATACAGAACACTGCAGACCAGGAACACCCCACAAGAGCTGCAGTTTTTGAGATGCTTTGACTCAGATGTCTAGCAATCACAATTTGTCAAACTCTCTCAAACCCTAATGCTCACCAATGCTTCCTGCTTCCAACATAAACTTTGAGGAGAAAATGTTGCTGCCTAATAAATATATACACCCACTTACAGGTGGATCTTCACTTTACCACTCATAATATTATAATGTCATTATCTTATGCCTGATCGCTGTATATGTCTTTTGTGGTGAGGAAATAATAGTAAAGTGGCACCTCGGTGGATAAAAAGTAGGTCTTCTGATTTGGAAGGTAATGGGTTCAAATCCCAGTACTACCAAGCTGTCACTGCTGGGTCCTTGAGTAAGGCGCTTAACCCTCATTTGCTCAGATGAATGAAAATTCCTGCAAGTTGCTCTGAATAAGGGCGTAACTGTTTTTTCATTTGTTTTTTATATTCATTTGAATTCTGTTCCACACATTTTCTATTACAGGAGAACTGAAGAACCATATTAAAGATTGCAGATCCCTGTTCTTTCCGATGCATTCTGTTGTTGAGATGTGACTTTTTTTGGTTACCAAAAAGGGTTCTTTGGCTTATTCATATGTATTTTATGAAGAAACTCTTCATAGTTTCTTTGTGCTTAGCATCTGGGACTTGTGTTCCATGAGAAATATCAAATGAAGGTTGACCTCCAGTATAAAACATCCTAAAAATCTCCTCAAAGAGAACCTTCTGGTCCAGGGAATTACATAAGTCTTCTTTTTTTTATGATCATTCCAAACTTACATCCTAATCAAAACCTTCTCATAATAAGGTCCAAGGTGTAAGAGAGAGAGACATTAAAATGGTTCTCCACTTAGCAGATGGCAGATTGTAGATGAGAGAGCACTACACGATATACATGGGTTTAAGCTGAGTCTTTTCCATTTTTAAGGAGTGGTGATGAAGTTACCGATGTGAACTCTGGGGTCACTGGAGAACCTAAGACTGGTGGGTTTCTGTTCAAATGCTCACAGAGGGCTGATTCTTGCAGTGCCAGTTTTATAGCCTTTGAAATGCCACACTCCCATGCAAAACTTCCAAGATGTTCAACAAATGATCAGACAGCATTGTCCATCATGCTAAATATTTTCTTTCAATAAAAGGTTTCTCAGGATGGTTTTTCATATGGTTCTAGGTGTAACCAAAAAAATAAGCTTTGCTTTGCTGCTCAAAAATGCTTCCATATAGAACCTACTGTATAGAACCTCCCATTTTTTTGTAACATTTATTTTTGTGTAATTTTTTAACAATACAACCTCATGTATTTATCCAAAAATCATCTGATAAGAAAATTACTTCTATTCTCAAAAGTCCTGTTTTGTTTTCACTCTTGCTGTGCTCTTTCATTGTTTGTATGAAACATATACACAAGCTTCAATAGCTAAGTTAGCAACTCTATTTGGTCAAATGTTTTGTGGACACCTGACTTTAAGATTCAACTGTACAATTCTGAAAGTCCCATTAAACATTTAATCACCAATTGCTGTTTTAATAACCACCTCTCCTATGGAGAGCTCTGTAGCAGGCCAGTAAAGATATTCCAAGTCAAACCATGTACAGCACATCTTCATAGAGCTGGCTTTGTGCACAGGGGTTTGAGTCTCCTAGTTTAAGCAAAGGGAAATCGAATGTTACAACATCCAAAAACATCCTATACAATTTTGTGTGCCAACTTTGTGGTAACAGTTTGATGAAGAACCACATATGGCTGGAAAAATCAGATGTCACTACTTTTCTCCATTTAGCATAGATAACTCCAGAAGCTAATTCTGCAGTCATGTCATATTTGGAAAACCCAATAAAACCCAGCCATCTCCATCAGATTTAAATATCTCAGGCTGAATGCTGAGTAGGAATTCACCATTTATACCTCATATATCAAATAACCATGTGGTATTTTGGGAAGTTCCATCTATTGAGACTTTGCAATCAGTCATTAGTTTATGCTTATTTCCCAGTTGCGTAGCAACAGTATTCCCACTAGATTGAAAGAAATTTGCACCAAAACGCTTTTTACTAGTCAAAGATGTTGGAACCTACAGATGTTAGACTGTCATTCTATGATTTAGACTATAGTCTTAGGGTTCCTTCAGAACAACAAAACAACCTTTCAAGGTTCTTCAAGGGTTCTTTGGATGGGTAAGGTTTTTTAACCTCTCGAAATAGTTTTTCTTTCTGCCAGAACCTCAAAAAAAAAAACTTAAATAATGTTTTTTTTCTTTCTGAGCATGCAAAGGCTTTGAGACATAAAGACTGAGACAATTCTATTGAGAACAATTAATTTAAGGTAGAACCTTCTACATTTATTCTTTCTTACCACCCACCACATGTGTGATTGGTCCTGAGTCAAGAAAAATGTTCAGTCTATAACCTGTAAAGGTTCTTTGAACATTTATATGTGTGAAACATTTATGGTTTGATGTTAACTCTTAGAAGAACCATAGAAAACCTTGAGTAGAATCTATTCGGAAGGGAAAAAAATTCAGTCCAGAAATTTGTAGGTTTTTAGTTGTCACTCTCTTTAAACAAATAAACCAAAATGTTTTGGTGAAGATTGTAAAGCATGTTCTACACAAGTGAGAGTCTACTGCATATCCCTGAGAGTCATTAAGATGGAACCTACTGGCTAAAGAATGTATGACTCACATCTTGTATCTGAAGCTTTAGACTTTCTCTGTGTTTGAAAGACTGGAGATTATGAAGGCTGTTTGGGGGTTGTTCATGGGTTGATGGGGGGTTGTTTGGGGGGCTGTTTGGAGGCTGTTTGGAGTCGTTTACCCTGACCCTGCAGCAGGTGTGTGTGTGTCTGTATTTTTAGAACGTTCTGGATAGGGCTAAAGCATAAACACTGTCTTTTGTAACTCATCTGTTGCATCTGTTGCCTGGTCAGCATTACTGAGGTCAAGTAAGCAGAAGAGAGAAAGTCCAGAGTTCCCAAACCCTTACGCAAGCTCTCTGAGTAATACATTCTTCAGAACACTCTTCAGAAATCCGAAATGTTTCCATCTTAATGAAAGGAGACTCCTTCCAAGACGGCCAGAAACAAGAAGCCGCCATTACAACAATTTAAAGTGGAAGCTTAGTGGTAGAGATGTTGGACTTCTGATCAGAAAGTCATGAGTTCAAATCTGTGCACCACTAAGCTGTGAGCCCTTCAGCAAACCCTTAACCCTCAACTGGTCGGTTGTATAAATGAAATAATTCAGAATAAAAAACTGGATAAGGTTATTTGCCAAATGTTGTAAATGCAGAACACAAATCATACCTTTGCTTTTTTGTTCCTTCAACATCTAACAATTTGACTGTAAAAAAAAATAAGAATCTTTCTTGAGGAAATTTTTATAATTAAATGTTTACTTGTTATAACTCAGTGGTAAAACTTTGGGAACCTTCTGATTAGAAGGCACCCCCAACCTGCCACTGCTGGGCCTTTAAACAAGGCTCCTCACCCTCAATTGCTCAGTTGCACAAAAAAAAAAAAAAAGAGATAATTATACAGTTTTTCTCAGCTGCTTTGAAGCATTTCTCAAATCATCCTTAATATTTGCAAACCAGTGTGTGCCATCCTTAAAACAATTTGTACCAACAACAAAACACATTTAATTTCTTGCAAAATTCTGTACTTTTCTCAAAATCCGTAATACATTTCACCACTTCTAAAAGTAAGTATTTGTCAGTGAACATCTCATTGTTATCAGAATAACAAATCCTTTTCTCATTGTTCACGAAAAAAGATCTTTGTTTAGTCATGCTGTCAATATGAAGAAACACGGTTTTGCTCATACTATAACTACACTATGGACAAAGGCCATGTGACACTAGACATTTCCAACTATGTGCAGTTTCTCCCCAAACTCTTTGGAGGCACACAATTGTATAGGATGCCTTTGGATGTACTAGCATGAATTCAACTGAAGTAGGAGGCCCAAACACAAACAGTTTTGTAATGTTTTTGGGTAAATGTACTTGTTTCTGTAAAAAATTTCTTTCGGCTTTTCCCGTTAGGGGTCGCCACAGCGGATCCTCCGCATGTTCGATTTGGCACATGTTTTTACGCTGGATGCCCTTCCTAATGCAACCCTCCCCAATTTATCTGGGCTTGGGACCGGCACTGAAAGTGGCTGGGGTTGGTACTTTGTTTCTGTACTTAAGTCATTTTTTGGCAAGTTTTACTGAGAATCAAAGCGACTTTTACTCTCTACTCAACTACAATTGTGATTCAATTTATGTACTTTTAACTCCACTCTATTTGAATTGACAATCACCATTACCAATTACAAGCTGCCGTGGCTTTAGTCTGCAGAAGAGGTGATATTTATTTACATTTTATTTGTCAATTAAATACTATAGTTACTTTTCTTTGTGAAACGATACTGTAAGTTTATTTGTTAATTGAAGATCCTTTTTATTAAAGATCACTTTACCCTTTTGACTTTGTTTGTTTGATCACTGTGTCATTCTGGCATGTTGAAGAGGCTGTTGTGTGGATGGTTAATGAGGTGTTGAGGTCTACAATTTGATTTGTATTTTAGGAATCCTCACAAATCACCAGTTTTTGGCGTATTGCTAGAGTGTTTTCACTTTGTGTCTTGGTATTGAAGACTGGTGTATCTTTGAGCCTACGTTCAATGCGAGTCAAATACTCAAGAACCGTTCAAATCAGATACTCTAAAACTTTCAGTCATATTGGATTTGGTGACATTTAACTTGTAATGGATTAAGGTTTCTATACCTCTACTTATGTATTATTTTCAGGCAATCTTTACACCTCTTGTTTAGGGTTAGAGCTAGGGGCAGAGCTTGAAGTGGTGTTAGTGGTTTTAAACAGGGATTCTACACATTTTTCATTTTCAAATTTCATATTGTTACAGACTCAAATATGCAGACTTTCCTAAAGATTTTTAGAACAAATTTAACATCTAAATTCATGATTTTTAAATACCAACCAACATTCATTAATTTACAAACTCTGTTCGCACAGAGCATTACACACCTATACTTTTAGTGGTGTCAGACTTGAATCAATCCACATCTCAATACCGTCATTGACATTTAACAATGAACATTGTCTTAAAGCTTTACACAGATGATGTGGTGATCAAAATGAAAAAGATGTTATTTATAAGTGTAAGTTTATACCTGATGAACAAGCTGATGGGGAATGTGGCAAGGAAAAAGTCCCCGAGATGGCATAAGGAAGAAACCTTGAGAGGAAGCAGACTCAAGAGGGAACCTCATTCTCATCTGGGTGGCACCAAATGTCCATTTGTTACAGATAAACTATGTTGAGGTGCAGTGGTGGTGATAAGATGCAAACTGTGGTCCTGAGTCAGTGTAGCAGGCTACAGACTACTATTAACTACAGTCCAAATCCATCCTCAAAGCTCCTGTTCATACTACGTAATTTCATGGCTCCAGGCTGTTGATGTGAAACCATCCCCAGTTGGCCTTCAATCGAGGAGACCACCATCTAGAGGCAGGCCAGGACAAAGTGGGAAGAGGGAACTGGAGAGGAGAAGGAACAGTGGTCACTGTAACCTCAGGAGCATGTTTAAATTCACAGAAAGAGAGAGAGAGAGAGAGAGAGAGAGAGAGAGAGAGAGAGAGAGAGAGAGAGAGAGAGAGAGAAGAGGCGTGACAGGGAGAAAAGGATATGGATTATTAAGTCTCCTTGTTGTTGTATGAAAGTTAAGGAAACTGTGCAGTTGGAGACTCCGGCAAGACTCGCTATGGCAGCATAACTAAAAGGGAGAACCAGAAGGTAACACAGACATGAAGGATCTCTGGGATAAGAGACGACCCACCACACCACCGTCAACAAACCCAAGTGAATGCGTGAGAGTGAGGGGGGTGGGGGGATGACAGCATACAAATATTTCAGTTCACCAAGCACTCAATATCCATGATCCCTCCAGATCTGCTCCTTTACCCAAGAAAGATCTACTGATAAAAGACTTATAAATATGCTTTCAGCCTCGACTTGAACACTGAGACTGTGTCTGAGTCCCGAAAACTGATTGGAAGGTTGTTTCATAATTGTGTGGTTTATAAGAGAAATATCTGCTCCTGCTGTAGTCTTCATTATTTGAGGTACCAACAAATAGCCTGCACCTTTTGATCTAAGTAGGCATGGAGGATCATACTGGTACAGAAGTTCACTCAGATACTGCTTTGCGAGACCGTTAGTTGCTTTATACGTCAGTAGTAGTATTTTATAATCAGTGTGAGATGTAATTGGCAGATTACAGGGGTAATGTGGCCATATTTTCTAGATCTAGTGAGGACTCTGCATTCTGAACTAACTGAAGCTTATTTATGCACTTACTCAAACACCCAGACAGTAAAGCGTTACAGTAGTCTAATCTAGATGTCACGAAAGCATGAACCAGTTTTTCTGCATCCTGTAACAACATCATATTTCTAATTTTAGCAATATTTCTAAGGTAAAAGAAGGTGATCCTGGTAATATTATTCATGTGAGCCTCAAAGGAAAGACTAGAGTAAATAATCACACCAAGGTCATTGACTGCTGTAAACACTGATATAGAAACAAGATCCAGAGATGCTACGGAATCAGAAAGTTTACTTCTAGCTGCATGTCGTCCTAGTAAAGGAATTTCTTCTTATCCGAGTTAAGCAGAATAAAGTTATCAAGCATCCACTGTCTAATGTCCTTTACACACTCCTCAACATTTTTAGGCCGATCTCTTTCATCTGGCTTTGCTGAAATATACAACTGTGTATCATCATCATAGCAATGGAAGCGAATACCATGTTTATGTATAATTTCACCCAGAGGCAGCATATATAAAGAGATAAGCAGTGGGCCTAAGACAGATCCTTGTGGAACACCAAACTTTACCTTAGAGAGTGTGGAGTGTGATTTACATCAACAAACTAATAGCAATCAGTCAGATTAGGACCTAAACCAGGAGAGAGCTGTTCCCTTTATTCCATCAACGTTATCTAGTCTAGCAAGGAGAATAGTATGATCAATGGTGTCAAAAGCTGCACTAAGTTCGAGCAAAACAAGTATAGAGACAAAACCTTGATCAGAGGCCAATAACAGGTCATTTACCACTTTAATCAGCATCGTCTCTGTGCTTTAATAAGACCTAAATCCTGACTAACACATTTCAGAAATGTTATTCCTTAGTAGATGTGAGCAGATCTTCTGTGCTACAACATTTTGTAAAATCTAGAAGATAAGGGAGAGGTTCGATATTGGCCTGTAGTTGGACAGCTGACATGGGTCAAGGTCAGGTTTCTTAATGAGGGGGTTGATAACTGCCAGTTTGAAGGATTCAAGTACATAACTAGTGCTGATGGAAAAGTTTATTATTTTGTAGAAGAGGAACAATTACTTCTCGAATATCTGTTTGTAGGCAAGGGATAAAGAATCCAAGCTGATGATTTTGATGAGGAAATAAATGAAATTAAGTAATTCTCTTTAATAAGAGTAAAACTTTGTAATTGATTGTCTGTTCAAATTATATTGCTGTCTACAGGGATATTTATAAAATAGTTTGGATTTATATGAATAATCTGGATTTCTTGCCTGATGTTTTCAACTTCAATTTTAAAAAAGTTAATGAAATCATTACTACCTATTGATGGTGTGCATGTGAGTGCAGTGCTTTTATTTCCAGTTAATTTTGCTACCATGCTGAATGAAACTCTAGGATTATGCTTGTTGTTTTCTATGAGGGTGAAGAAATATGCTGATCAGCAGCATTAAGAGATTTTCTATAACTCAGGAGATTCTCCTTCTATGCTATTTGAAATACTGTCAATACTTTCAACGCCATTTACGTTCTAATTTCCAAGTGGTCTGTTCTAAGGTGCGCGTATGATCATTATACCACCGTGCTAATTTTTCCTTGATGATCATTTTGCTTTTTGCATTTTGCATTTTTGATCATTGAGCTCCATCATCTAGAGTGTAATGAAAAGTTGATTTTAGACATTGTGGCCCAGTCGAGCTCTGCGGGGTCCGACGGAGATTTAATTAATATCGAGAACTCCAGAAGATTACTGATAAAACTTGCTTCTGTAGTTGACATGAATATACCTTAACAAGGTAACGTGCACGATACTAATGCAATGACTGAGGCAGATTTTAAAAGAGATGAGGTAATGATCTGAAATAGCTTCAGACTGTGGACTTATGACTATATTTTTATATTGAATCTAAATTTTAACATACAATCAAGAGTGTGTCACCACTATGAGTGGGTCCTATAACATTCTGATTAATTCCCACTGAATCTAGAATAGAAACAACTGCTGCTTTTAAGGAGTTTTCTTGATTATCAAAATAGATGTAAAAGTCACCAATAATCAATGCTTTCTCTAAAGAAGTAGCTAGAGTTGTGATAAAATCTGCAAATTCTATGACAAAATCAGAGTAGGGCCCTGGGGGTCTATAAATAATAATTAATAGAATTGACTTACTAGACCTGCTTTCTGTAGTATTTTATTTAGGTATTATATGTTGGTGTAAAGAACTTCGAATGTGTGACATTTGTGCTTAGTTTTTTTGTGTGATGCTTAGATTATTATTATAAATAGCTGCTACTCCACCTTCTTTGCCATTTAGACGGGGCTTGTGTATGCAACTATTCCCAGGAAGACTCGCTTCATATAATGCTACATATCCATTTGGTTTAATCCACGATTCTGATAAACACATTACATTAAATTTCTGGTCGGTAATAATTATGTTTTTAGTCAGTACTTTTGAAGTGAGAGATCTAATATTGGATAGTCACTGGTTAACTAGTGCTGTTCTGAGACTATGACAAGAAATGATTGCAGCACCTTCCCGAGTGGGATAATACCATCCTGCCCTAACAGGCCAGCCTTGCCCCTTAAAATTGCTTCAATTATCTATAAAGCCCACATTGTTTTTGGAGCACCACTCGGACACTTAGCAGTTCATCTACCATAACCTGCTGTAAGCTATATTGCCACGATACATTGGGATATTGCCAGAGCATATTATCGCATCGGATATTGCCTTGCCAATTTACTTTTAGTAACCTCTGACTGTCGATGGCGTATACCATTAGCTCCCATGTGAAAAACTTAGAAAACCTATGCTTTCCATGACAACCTGTATACACCTAACCTGTGCTGCTGGTGCCCCTAAAGGTCTAGCTAATTTCACATCCTTCAGAATAGAATCTCCTATAACTTGAGCTCTTTCACATTTCTCAGTGGGAGCTTCACTGAGAAAAGCAACCCTGTTAACGTAGAGAGGAATGCTGCTCCTGTGGGCCAGCCTTGAATTGAATTTGCGAGTATGCCGCAGAGTCGTTACCTATTCGCCCCGCTATGAGGGCTCTAATGCCGGAGTCGGGGAATGCTAACTCCACCTAGTGCATCCAGATCCCCTGCAGAACCTGGACTGCTTACGCACTCAATAATTCTCTCTAGACTCTGGATGCGTCCTCTAATTCTACGATCTTCTCCGTCAAAGAGGAAACTAGTTTACACTTCTCACAGTAATAATTATCGCTAGTGATGGAGAAAGACTGACTATACATGTCACATTTCACACAAGGAATAAACTGGATGCTCACAATAGCAGAGAAATTCTGTACCTTAATGTGGTTACTGTAGCTTGTGTTCGTAGTTCTGATGGGAATGTCCTCCACTCATTGCTTTTGAACAGGGAATAAAGTGCTCTTTCAAAAGAAAAAAAAAGAGAATAAATGGAGCCGACAGAAATTAGAGAATACAGGAAATCAAAATTATAATTTAAGATTATTTAGTTGTAACAGGATTAGCAACCATCAATATTATACAGAAATGTAGTATAATATTGATTTAAAGCAAGAAACCCAATTGGCACACAACAGGTCTTCTTTCACTGCAGCCACAGCTGAAATAATAAGGTAAAAATTGTTAATGATACTGAAAAAAGCTTTATGTCGGGTTGTCACAAAGCTTTGACACTGGAGCCTCCTTCCATAAAATACACCAAACAAATTCCTGTGCAAATTGTAACTGTCCAGGATGCTTTTATAGAAAAAAAAATATTTTTCTTCCAACCAATCAGAATCTGTAGCAAAGAAAATCACTGAGATGGCTCTTTTTCTTTTCTTGACACATATTCTATGTCTGCAAAACCACTGATTGGGTGGGAGGAAAAGAGAAAAAAGTGTGAGATGCGGGAGGGGAGGGGAACGAAAGAACGAGGGGAGGTGGCAGGATGGAGTTATTGGCGTGAAAATGTTCTTCGGAAGTCGTAGTTCCAGGCGACGCACTTCTGGCAGCCCCCTCCATTTCCTGTGTGCGGCCGGCGTGGGGCTGGGCAGTCGCCGGGAGAGTGCCGAAGTGAGCAAGGGAGGGAAGGATGGAGGGAGCGAGGGAGGGAGGCAGAGTGGAAGCAAGCCGTGCTGCGAGGGAGGAGGAAAGGGGGAGAGTTCAGCAGAGAGCAACACTTTCCCACAGTCTGGGGATTTGACACATGGCTCTCACACATTCCACAGCTTGTGGCTGACGGGGCCTGAGCCAGGACCACAGTACAGGCCGGGCCAGGCTGAGAAGACGAGAGGGAAGAGAGAGGGAGAGGGAGAAGGAGAGAGAGAGAGAGAGAGTGAGAGAGAGAGAGAGAGAGAGAGAGAGAGAGAGAGAGAGAGAGAGAGAGAGAGAGAGAGAGGGAATGAAAAGAAGGAGGGGGCCACCGTTGGCATTTGCAACAGTGTGGAGTTAAGCAGGAGAAGCTTGCGTGTATCTCATGTAGTGCTCTTAACCCGCATTTGACCACATGATGGATGTGTGTGGGTGTGTATGTGTGTGTGTGAAAGAGCTCCTCCAAGTAAAAAAATGATGTGAAACACATTTTTCCAGCATGTGGGAGTGAACACAGTACACGGTTATTTATGCGCACACGAGGTGTGCTGACGAACAAACGAACCTCAACCAATCAAACGAAACTGACACTGGAGACTCCTTTCTTCAATATCAAAGATTACATATTAGCATTCTCTGTCCACATCCCTGAAACGAGCAGTTACTATAGGAACAGCATTTGTTTGTAAGTATGATCCACAAGATAATTTCCATTTCCAGAGCGGACCGAGGTTTTTAGACTTTGGCTTCAAAATTTGGATCTGAAAGTCATGAGTTCAAATCCCACCAAGAGTTAGGTTGTGATGTCACAAAGTGGTATGCTACAGTTGAACCTACCTCCTGCAGTTTAATTTCTCCTGCCACCCTCACCCACACACTCTGGGGCCCCCAAAGTAAGACCCTTAACCCCAAAAGCTGCTCAGTTGTATAAATGAGATAAATGTAAGTCAGTCTGGATTAGAGTGTCTGCCAAATCACAATAAATGTAAATGTTATCGTTTGAAAGTTCACTTCTTCTAATTTGCCCTCCAAAGTTTTCATCATGTTTGTGGATCCTCATGCCACTGTTCTTTTGATTTCAACCCACCTCTTTCAGCTCTGCTTTCTTTTTTTCCTTCCATTTTCCTGTTGTCCATGACCAGCCTTTGAAGCCGCAGCCAAAGCCGTATGGTTCGGCTTCTTCCTTTCTCCTGCACTTCCCTAAATAAACGTTCTGCATGGGCTGATTTTAAAGGAACCGCAAGGTCTGCCTCTTGGCAATTAGAATCCGGGCTTGGGTTTGACGAGGGCTTGGGAAAACGCGACTTGCCTCATCAGACGGACAGGCCGTGAGACGGACGGACAGACCACCCACACGGCCGGGATTTAAAGCAGAGGGTTGAGAGAAGACTCCAGACAGGAGCACAGCGAGAACCGACACCCACGGAAAGACAAAGAACAGATGAGAAAAGGATATAAAATCATTTCCACTCTTGCATTTGAATGATTCACAAATTGCCCTGAACCCCCCATTTCCCTCGCCCCCATGGACCCCTCTTTCACCTCTCTTCCACTCAGGGTCAAGATTAAACCATCTCCAGATGATCATGTGCAGGAAAAGAAGCCTTTAAAGCTTAACATAGCTTTGGTGCTAATTTGAAGCGGCCCCAAAACATCAACAAAGGCCGAAAAGTGATAAAGAGGTTGGAATTGGATCACTGGTTCAACACTCTGACATGGGAACTTTCTGAATAATTAGTATTTGCCCCCCCAACCCCCCCTTCCATGCCCTTGACTTGCTTCGCTAATCAAAAAATATCATACCCTAGTACAATCTGGATTCTGATTGATCAGAAGGATTTTATTTTTCATGCGCTCATTCTAATATAATTTCCATATTAAGGTTTATTGATTGGAATTGGGAGGAGTCTCTAGTGTCAGAGCTTTGAAATTGTCCCTTTGTAACTGATATGTTTAGGACAGAGGACTTGTAACTATAAATGGATATATTGTAGGTATTTGTTGAGATTATTTGTGTATGTAGTTTAAAAGGACTAAAATACTTTAATAAATAAAATATGCTGTTGTAGGAAAATACTTCAGGGTGGTGACAGGAAGTCTGTTTCAGGACACCGTCACAATGTAAAAATGTTTTTGTCTGTCGTTTTGTTTCTCTTTTTATGTATCAGTCCCTTTGTCTGTCGATCTTTCTGTTTGTCCCTCTGTCTGCCTGACTCTCTGTCCCTTTTCCTGTTTGCATATCTGTCCCTCATTCTGCTGTTCGTCTTTTTTTCTGTCTCTCTGTCTGCTTGTCTGTTACTCTGTCTGCATGCTTGTCTGCATGTCAGTCCCTCTGTCTGTCTGTCTGTCTGTCTGTCTGTCTGTCTGTCTGTCCGTCTGTCCACATGTCAGTACCTCTGTCTGTCTATCTTTATGTCTGTCCCTTTGTTTGTCTGTCTCTCTGTCCCTTTGTCTGCCCGTCTGTCTGACTTACTGTCCCTCAGTCTGTCTGTCTGTCTGTCTGTCTGTCTTTCTGTCTGTCTGTCTGTCTGTCTGCGTGTCTGTCACTTATTCTACTTGTCTGTCATTTTCTTTGTCCCTCTGTCTGATTGTCTGTTCCTCTGTCTGGCTCTATGTCTGCATGTCATTCCTTATGTCTGTCTGTCTGTCTGTCTGTCTGTCTGTCTGTCTGTCTGTCTGTCTGTCTGTCTGTCTATCTATCTATCTATCTATCTATCTATCTATCTATCTATCTATCTATCTATCTATCTATCCATCTATCCATCTATCTATCTATCTATCTATCTATCTATCTATCTATCTATCTATCTATCTATCTATCTATCTGTTCACCTGTCTGCCTTGTTCTCTGTCTGTCCCTCTTTTCTTCCCTTTTTTCTTTCTTGTAAAGAATTATTGTAAACCCTATACTTTTATTATTTTGCCCTATGATGACACCTTTTGCCACTTTTTTATATTATATTATATTATATTATATTATATTATATTATATTATATTATATTATATTATATTATATTATATTATCTGTTCTTTCATTTGATGCTTTGGTACCTGGGCCTCCACCTCCACCTTAATACCATCACTATCACGTCGCAATTATAGAAACCTTAATAAAATACAAAAACGCAATATAACAACACGTGGCATTACAGAGAAAGAGGAATTTCACATATGGAGGGTGAAAAGCATTTTACAAACTCCAAAACTCTACACTACAACTGCAGCTGTGCATCTGCATCATCTGGAGCAGTTAAGAATCAATATTTGTCTAATAACATGACAAAAATATAAAAATATAAATAAAATACAACCTATTCAGCAGAGATGCAGACTCATAATTTGCGCCGCTCTTTAGAGGCTGTAATCCAATGGTTCCGCTCGTATTCACTGGTCTGGAAGTGGAGAACAAACCCTTTCCCGGGCTGAGACACGTTAGACAGCTTCAGGGTTGGCCGACCTCCTCACCACGTCTAGCTTTTCTTCAAAATGTATTTTTAAGTATTTCCGAGACCAAATTAATTTCTCTTTCTCCGTAGGTGAAAAAGGTCCAACTCTGATGTATTAATGTGTGCAGAGCTACAGACGTGTTTTACCAGTTGGCTGTAAGATTTTCCGTCTGACCAACCAATAGATGATGGAAAAATGTTGACGCTATTCTGGGCTAGCGAGCTGCCCTGTGAGGCAATTATGAAATCTGATTGGTTAAAGAAACAGACTCATTAATAATAGAGACTGTGGTAAAAAGGCCAGCAGTACTGACTTTGAAGGCTCTGGGCAGATTACATTGACATGGCAGCACATAGAGGCTGAAATCTGATTGGACAAAAATCTACCATACACATACACGTACTGGAAGCAGTGCAGCCGAGAGAAACACTACGCAATGAAGAGAATAAACAGTTGGGAATTAATTAATACAATTTCATGAAACAAATCTTAGAATTTAGGTTGTAAATGTAGGTCAGTGCTTCTGATAGTGTTCAGGCCAGCAGAGAAGGCTTTGCTTGCCCTGACCGCACACCACTGGTTGCTATGCCAAAACTTGAAAATGAATCGAAATTGAGAGAGAGACAGAGACAGAGAGAAATGATGTTAACCCTTGGGTTTTTTTTCTTTTTTTTCTTCCTTTCTTTTTTTATAATATGATTCATGAGTCTTGGGAAGAGTAAAGCAGCAACCCTGCTCTCTGACTCACGTTCAAAAGTCCCTCAGTGGTGCAGACACAAGGTGAGATTTTCTGTGCCAGTCACGGGAAGCACCATCCTCCTCCTCCTTCTCCTCCTTCTCTCTTTACCCCCCCCCCCCCCCTTTCTCTCTCTCAGATGGCTCGGAGATGTTGAGGCCCTTTGATCTGCAGGTTAGATGTTTTGCTAAACTTGGCGGGCGCCAGGCGGTGCACCCACACCCTTCTCACACACACACACACACACACACACACACACACACACACACACACACACACACACACACACACGTTAGCACCATCATGCT
>NC_139575.1:4109995-4124995 GCF_946808225.1 Silurus aristotelis
CTCAGATCATGATGAAAAGATGATGATATTGCATGACTATCTATCTATCTATCTATCTATCTATCTATCTATCTATCTATCTATCTATCTATCTATCTATCTATCTATCTATCTATCTATCTATCTATCTATCTATCTATCTGTTTGTGTATTAAAGGTGGTAAGATTCAACAATTTGCATCTGTGCATCGGCATAAAATCAAAGATGTGATGCATCGATTTTTTATCGACTAATCATTTGTAACCAAAATTTGATATATAGATTAATTTCTCGTCGCGAAACGGTTTCTCGAGCGCGTTCTCTCTACACGTATATAAACATGACGTATCGCAACACTACGGAGACCGAGACGTGTCCTGAGAGTCACATAGAATACAGATTAACATGGCAGAGGTAGAGCTGCATCTTCCTGGAGTCACAACAGGAAAAGAACGTCTGGTTTTATTTAATCTTTTATCTTTTTCTCTCTTTTTTTTGCACTATATGGGGGTGTTTGTGTGATGAGCAACTGTATATTAATATATAATGTATATAATATATAAAGTTAATTATTGTGTAATTATTGTAATTATTATAGCAAATAGTCACATGACTTGGCTGTACCAGACTTATTTTTAAGTTCAAAGATAAACAAAAAGGCATAAATCTTATTTATTTTTGGCTTCTTGTAAAAAATAAAAATAAAAAATAGACCCTACAAATACAAATATGAGAAGTAACTTGTACAGCATATAGCAGATGCCCTTATCCACATCGACTTCTGAGGGCTAAGGGCCTTGTTTAAGGGCCCTGCAGTTTCAGATTAGTGGTGGGATTCGAACTCTTGACTTTCTGATCAGATCTTAACGAATGTGCTCTCCATGGAGATGAATATGGATCAGGCTGGTAACAAGAACAAATGACCCAAAACCGAAAAAATTGTGAAGGTGGGATGTGATTGGAGTGTGTGTGTGAGTGTGTGTGTATGAGAGAGTGAAAAGAAAAAAAAAAAGAGTCAGAAAATAGAGTGGCAAACTAGCGTGGATGAATCAGACGGAGTGAGAGAGAGGAAACGGAGGATGACACACTCATCCCTCGTGGCTGGATCACACAGTGGTGGGTTTGTGTGTGATTGATTGTGTGTGTGTGTTCAGGCCCTGGGGGAGGTTTGAGTGTGTAGGGGGGGTGTTCTCTCTCTTTCTCTCACTCTCTCTCTCTCTCTCTCTCTCTCTCTCTCTCTCTCTCTCTCTCAGATTTCAGATTTCCTTTTCTCGCCATCTCTCTCTCTTTTACTCTGTCTCACTCTTTTCTTCACGCTCTATCCCTGTCTTTTTCTCTCTATTTCTTTTTTGTTCTTTGTCTCTCTCCCTCTCTTTCTTTATTTTGTTATTTCACTCTCTCCTTCTCTCTTTCTTTCAACTCTACCCTTTTGCTTTCTCTCCAATTTCTTGTTTTCAATTGATCAATCTCTCTTTCTCTCTTTTGCCATTTCTATATCTCTCTCTCTATTGCTCTCTTTCGCTCTCTTCATCACTCTATATTTTTCTTTCTATCTCTCTTTTTTCTCTCTTTTTTTTCTTCCTTTTCTGCCTCTCTATCTCTCTCATAACTCTCTCTCTTTTGCTGTCTTTCACTCTCTTGTTCAATCTCTGTCTCACTCTCTATCTCCCTCTCTCTTTTTCTCTCTTTTTCTATCTCTCTTTCTCATTGACAAGTGCATCACACACCCCATACGGCATAATGGTGAATCCTTAACTGTGTGGACAAATGTGTCAATATGGAGTGTGTGTGTGTGTGTGTGTGTGTGTGTGTGTGTGTGTGTGTGTGTGTGTGTGTGTGTGTGTGTGTGTGTGTGTGTGTGCGCGTGTCACACTTTGTACAGTCTGCGCATTCCATCTCTCAGTGTGCAAGTTGCGTCACAATTAAACATTTAACCATCTCAGATCATGATGAAAAGATGATGATATTGCATGACTATCTATCTATCTATCTATCTATCTATCTATCTATCTATCTATCTATCTATCTATCTATCTATCTATCTATCTATCTATCTATCTATCTATCTATCTATCTATCTGTTTGTGTATTAAAGGTGGTAAGATTCAACAATTTGCATCTGTGCATCGGCATAAAATCAAAGATGTGATGCATCGATTTTTTATCGACTAATCATTTGTAACCAAAATTTGATATATAGATTAATTTCTCGTCGCGAAACGGTTTCTCGAGCGCGTTCTCTCTACACGTATATAAACATGACGTATCGCAACACTACGGAGACCGAGACGTGTCCTGAGAGTCACATAGAATACAGATTAACATGGCAGAGGTAGAGCTGCATCTTCCTGGAGTCACAACAGGAAAAGAACGTCTGGTTTTATTTAATCTTTTATCTTTTTCTCTCTTTTTTTTGCACTATATGGGGGTGTTTGTGTGATGAGCAACTGTATATTAATATATAATGTATATAATATATAAAGTTAATTATTGTGTAATTATTGTAATTATTATAGCAAATAGTCACATGACTTGGCTGTACCAGACTTATTTTTAAGTTCAAAGATAAACAAAAAGGCATAAATCTTATTTATTTTTGGCTTCTTGTAAAAAATAAAAATAAAAAATAGACCCTACAAATACAAATATGAGAAGTAACTTGTACAGCATATAGCAGATGCCCTTATCCACATCGACTTCTGAGGGCTAAGGGCCTTGTTTAAGGGCCCTGCAGTTTCAGATTAGTGGTGGGATTCGAACTCTTGACTTTCTGATCAGATCTTAACGAATGTGCTCTCCATGGAGATGAATATGGATCAGGCTGGTAACAAGAACAAATGACCCAAAACCGAAAAAATTGTGAAGGTGGGATGTGATTGGAGTGTGTGTGTGAGTGTGTGTGTATGAGAGAGTGAAAAGAAAAAAAAAAAGAGTCAGAAAATAGAGTGGCAAACTAGCGTGGATGAATCAGACGGAGTGAGAGAGAGGAAACGGAGGATGACACACTCATCCCTCGTGGCTGGATCACACAGTGGTGGGTTTGTGTGTGATTGATTGTGTGTGTGTGTTCAGGCCCTGGGGGAGGTTTGAGTGTGTAGGGGGGGTGTTCTCTCTCTTTCTCTCACTCTCTCTCTCTCTCTCTCTCGCTCTCTCTCTCTCTTTCTCTCTCTCTCTATCTCTCTCTCTCTCTCTCTCTCTCTCTGTCTTCTCTCTCTCCTTTCCTCTCTGCGTGCCAGTGAGGGCTTGTTTGCCTCGGCTAGCATGAGCGGCGCTCCCCGGAGAGGCTGTGGCGGTTTGTTGTGCGATCTTATCTGGCGCGTGCCTGGGCAGTCTTTTCCCACACTCTGCACGACGCTCTGCCAAACGGAGGAAGAGAGGGAGAAGAGAAAGAGTGATGGAGGGAGGGAGGACGGAAAAGAGGGAGGAACGCAGCAGAAAGCCCCGGCCTGTCAACATTACACGGACTTGACAGCCATGACATAGCGCCCCTCTGCTTTATTTTTATTTTTTTTTGCCCCCATCAATACAGTTTCTCTGTCACACTGAGACATTTTAAAGCTTTTCATAGCCCTCTGTCTTGATCCCTCCCTCCTTCCCTCCTTCCTTCTCTTCATCCCTCCCAAAAGCACCTCTTCGATTGCACGCTTGAACCTTTAATTCCGTGTCTTATGCAATTAGGGCTTGCGGCCCCGCCGCTCCTGCGAAAGGCTGCTATGAAAACATTTCTGACATATTTGCAAGATCAAAATGGTGGTCCGGGTGTGTGGGTGAATGCGGGCTTTATGGTTGTGTCATGCTGAGACCGGCCTCTACACTGGAGCCAGACTCCTGGAGAGAGCCGACACTCAAAAGAGCTCTGGAGGACCTTCTCTGTCTAAGCATCGCGCTTTGATGCTCTGACTCATGCCTCATTGAAACGTATTTCTCATGCGTCCATAAAAAGTGCTGCCTACGCTGGGGCGTGCTTCGGAGGCAGTCGTGTCCGAATTCACTGTTTGTCCAATGGAGTCATCTTTGAAGTCTGTCTTCAACCATACTGTTAAAAATGATGTTAAAGGTTCTTGTTTGTAGGAATATCAGGAATATCAATGACGTGTGCTGACAGAAAAATGATCAATGGTTGCCCTCCTGGCAATATATCTATTTTCTTACTGAAGTCTTCTATACATATAAATTTGCTAATCAGCAACTCTTTAATCATTAAAGAACAACACGTGACATTATGACATTATAACATAATGACCAGTGATTGAATAACTCTATGTCTTCATCATGGCACCTGTGGTTGGATTTATTTATTAGGCAGCAAATAAACATTTTGTCCTTAAAGTTGATGTTGGAAGCAGGACAAATGCGAGCGTAAGGATTTGAGCGACAAATTGTGACGTCTAGACGACTGGGTCAGGGCGTCTCCAAAACTGCAGCTCTTGTGTGATGTTCCTGGTCTGCAGTGGTCAGTATCTATCAAAAGTGCTCCAAGGAAGGAACAGTGGTGAACCGGCAACAGGGTCGTGGGCGGCCGAGGCTCATTGATGCACGTGAGGAGCGAAGGCTGGTTGTTCCGTGTGGTCCGATCCAACAGACGAGCTCCTGTAGCTCAAACTGCTGAAGAAGTTCATGCTGTTGACGCTCGACGTGTCACGACTGTTGCAGCAAAAGGAGACCAATACAATATTAGGCAGGTGGTCATAATGTTATGCCTGGTTCCCCTCAATGTTCCTTTCACTGGCTTGCTCATTAGGGGTAAACTTGCAATTACAGTATAAGGAACAAACTTTAGGCACTAAATGTATACACTGTTTTATACAACTTTATTACCACGTTATCTTTCTAACGCTGCTTTGCACAAAATATAAGCTCACGGCGAAGCAATTACTTAGTGGCACAGCGCAGATTACAACGAGAAAACCTGCACATAGCAGAAGAGAGCAAGAAGGGGGTGGAATAATGGTGTGTGTGTGTGTTTGAGTGGGAGGGAAGGGGGTGAGATGCAGGATGTCTTGCATGGACAGTAAAGAAAGAAACAGAGAGCAGGGCAATCTCAGGGTCAATCTGACTCCGACCCTCGGTCCACTCGGGGCGAGTGTCTGCCTCTGCATAGTACCGATTCTGCTTTCATTTCCCTGTGGCTTTCCTTATACCTCACAGATAGATAGATAGATAGATAGATAGATAGATAGATAGATAGATAGATAGATAGATAGATAGATAGATAGATAGATAGATAGATAGATAGAGAGAGAGAGAGAGAGAGAGAGAGAGAGAGAGAGAGAGAGAGATGCCTGGGATTCAGTTCGGATTCAAACCCTGAAACCATCACAAACACAAAAATTGTTTTTTTTTTAAAGTTAAAAGGAAAGAATGTTGCTCTTTATGATAGTAATCATATTCAGAATATAAAAAAAGTAAAAAGATTTACATATAAGAGAAAAATGTTATTTTATATATGTATATATATATATATATATATATATATATATATATATATATATATATATATATATATATATAAAACACCACTTTATCATTTACTCATATTTTCTCTTATTTTATATTTATAGTCCGTTTTATCTAATGCACAACTTTCTGAGTGGCCACATTTCATACATGTTTGTGACAAATTAAGATCTTGAATCTTGAATCTAACAATGAAAATCACTGGTACCTTAAACTGAAAATCTAAATAAATCATGAATTGTGTGTGTGTGTGTGTGTGTGTGTGTGTGTGTGTGTGTGTGTGTGTGTGTGTGTGTGTGTGTGTGTGTGTGTGTATAGATAAATCAGTTTCATGCTGTCCTGTTGACCGTTCACATGCCAGCCCGGTCCTCAAAAGTACACTGCGATAATACTAAGACATGCACACATTAGTCAGGAAGATTACACACTCTCCCTGTCACAGTGCCTCTCATTTTGGTTGCCCAAGCCTCCACCTAATCCCTTGGCTGGAACGTTCATTAGCCGCTCGAGCTTTGAGCCTCAAGGACCGGCCTTGACTTTCCCAGGACAATTAATGTTACTTAGTTGAAGCAAAGGAAAGAGGTTGGGCCGCTGGGCAAAAGGCAAAAGGGAGGGTGTAGGAGGGTAAAGGGAGGAAAGGATGCCTGGACATCTAGAGATATGGTTGAGCTGGCAGATGGAGGTGTACTGCCTGTTTTCTCAGGGGGCTAATTGGCTGATGTGTGGGAAAAAAAAAAATCGAGCCCAATAATCTTCTGCCGCTGTCTGCTTGATTTAATAGGTCGCTGGGTTGCTAAATCCTATCCCAAGTTGGCTGCTAATACACTTTTGGTGAGCTGTAACTGGGGGCCATGAGGGTGGGCAGTTGTCAAAGATTAGTGTTTCTGGCCCTGTTTCTTTTTTCAAATCCTATCCCAATCACTATCAGCACTATCACCAGCCTGAATCTCTAAATGTCTGTTATGGAAAAGGTGTGATCCAGGAGTAGACTGATAATTCTTGAGATGCCAAATCCCTCGTTATCAGAAAAGGACTTGACGTGGCAGATGCCGTCACATCAGTACATCTGTAATCCAATTTATGACACAACTTAAATCTCATTGCTACCCAGGACTGACACATGACCCAAGTGCTTGAACACCTGCTAATCAAAAGCAGTAGGTTAATAATTGTTCAGGATACAAATTATGATAAAGGAAGGTCAGCCACATTTAATCCTGGCAGAGACAGTCTTGAGTCGATGATCTCATTTGAACGAAGAAAGGGTTACGGCAGGACACGCTGGCACCGGGTGGCATGGTATCATTGTCGCCTTACTGCTCCAGGGTTCGAGGTTTAATCTTGAGCTCGGGTTGCTGCCTGTGTGCAGGGTCGTGTTCGTGGGTTTGCTCCAGTTTCTCCGGTTTCCTCCCAACTCCTGGATACATCAAACGGTCAAATGGTGACTCCAATTTGCTGCAAGGTGTGGGGCTTGTATCCGTGGCGTATTTCCACCTCGTGTACAGGGATTCCAGGACAGACTTTGGATCCATCGTGACCTAGTCTAGCCTAGTTAATATTAATAAATGATTAAGCCAGGAATTAATTATTGATCATCAGACAGCAAGCCACTTGTCCACTTTTCTACCCCTTTTTTTATTATAGCTTTTCAAGTTTCCAGAATTTTTTGACCACTAGCAATATTTCCCAAAAACCAAACATGCAGAGAAATTGTTCCATGTTCTTGATCTTCTTAGGGGTGGGCCAGTCCGTGACTGCCTGGACCTTCTTGGGGTTCATCTGGACTGTACCAACGGTTATTACAAACCCTAAGAACTGCTCTTAGGACATGCAAAGTTCACAATTCTAAGGCTTAACAAAGAGGATTTTGGCCAGTAGGTGTCAGTACCCTGAAGTGAAGGGTACCTAAGAAAATTAGGATGTCATGCAAATACATAAACACAAACTTGTGTAGGATGTTCCAGTGCACATGCTCCAATTCAGACAATCCAATCCAATCCAATTCAAACATTTATTCTTTGGACAACTTGCCACTTCATGTCTTGCCTCACAAGAAAGTCGCTTGCATGGGCGATATAAAAAATACATTTCTTTGGAATGTGATTTTATGGGGAAAATGTACTCCGGTGTGTTTATTTGCTGTCTTAATAATAACAACACTTTCCTGTACACAGCATGTAGTGTCCTTGTACATGTTTTGTTGGTGTAACAATAACACAGAGTATTATACAATTCAGGTCTCTCCATGATATGCAACATGAGTGAAACCACAGAGTGAAACCAGCCATCAGCTGTTAGGCCATTAGTTAAGATCGGGCCGTGTGTCTCTGTGACAAGTGCTGAGGGTGAAAGTCGATGCTGGATCAGATCTAAGCCAAACGCTGTGCTAGTGCAGAACAATGGCTTCTGAAAGGGTGGGGTGGGTGGGGTAGGGGGGGTGAACAAGAGATTCAATGTTAATATAGCTGCAGGGGAAAGCGAATGGAGTGAAGGCATGGCAGGTGCAAGGTGAAACCAGGGGAGAATGTGCCAGCGATGAGGTCATGTATGTGTATTTGTGTGCGTGTGAATGGCCCGTGCCACAAAAAAAGATCACACAAGCTAGTGAAAGGCAGCATATGATGGCATGGGAACTTAGGAATAATGGATGGGTAGGGAAAGTACTGGTAGCAGGGGGAGAAAGCTGGGACCTTTTGTACTTGTTTGTGTATTTTTTTGTCTTGTGTCAGTGGCATTAAGTGCAAGTGGTTTAGGAATTGCTGAAGCACTCGTTAAAATGAACTCCACTGATGTTCTGTTAAACAAAAGCATTGTCTGTATCAGTTTAAGAAAAAAAGAAGAAAGGTGCTTTTATACTTGTCACATGTATTTTACAGCACAGTAAAATTGCAATGGTAGGACCTGGGGTGAGCCATGAAACAGCTCAAGGGTCCAAGAAGGAAAGCTTGTGATCAGTAACCCAAAACCCACCAACCTTGTGATCAGTAACCGAAAGCCATCACTTCCCTCCTTAAGAATTATTTGCTGCACAGACTGACAATTGAGCAGTTGAGGGTTAAGGGCCCTTGCCCCAAGAGGGGCAGCTTGGCGATACCCTGGCTTGAACCACCTACATTCCATTGAGTAGCCCAGAGCCTTACCCACTGAGCTGCCACTTCCCCCCTTGATCCATTCACATTTATGGTATATGACAGAAACCCTTATACAGACTTACAACCGAGCAGTTGAGTATTAAGGGCCTTTCTCAAGGGTCCAAGAGGGGCAGCATAGTGATTCAGGGGCTTAAACCACCAATCTTATAATCAGTAACACAGAGCTATAACTACTGAGGTACTACCTCCACGTTAAGAAGTACCTTGATCCATTTACATTTAGGTTATTTGGCAGACCCCCTTATCCAGACTTACAATTAAACAGTTGAGGATGAAGGGCCTTGCTCAAGCTCCCAAGAGTGGCAGCTTAGCGATAAAGGGGCCTGAATCCCTGACCTTATAATCAGTAACCGAGGGCCTTAATAACCACTCAACTACCACCTCCCCCTTAAGAATTGCCTTGATCCATTTTTTATTATATATGTCAGAGGCCCCCTTATATAGACTTACAACTGATCAGTTGAGAGTTAAGGGCCTTGGGCAAGGAACCAGCAGTGGCTGTTTGGTGGTGCTGGGATTTGAAATTGTGCCCTTCTGAGCCAGTGTCCAGTGCCTTAACCACTGAGCCTTAATTCTGGGTAAAGACCCGAAATGAAAAAAGTAAAGCCTGGTGTGGGAATTTTTACTTAAATTGTTTCTCAACAATCAGGGGTATATGAGTCGAGTCCAGTAGTGTGATATTTTATTTTTAAATTGTAATAGGAAATGCTTCAGTATTTTGGTAATTATGGCCCAATATTGTCTATGTTGCTTTGCGAGTACAAAGTTTGACAAGAAGCATCTCATTCTTCTAGAAAGCAGCTGAATCATTGGCACAGTGTACAAATACATGAATTTATAATAATGGAAGCCAACTAGAAGACGTAAAGACTTGGACTTGAAGAGATTCATACTTAAATCTGGACCCAATCTTTCTTAAGACTCGCTCTTGACATGAACTTGGCTAGTCCCGGTCTTGTATTCGAAAATGGTGGTGTTAACTACAGCAAAACCACAACCTCAGCTACCACTCCAATTCATACATGGTCTTAAATAAGTTTAGCATTTGGCAGATGACTTTATCTAGAGTGACTAACAACTGAGCAATTGAGGGGTACGTGCTTTGCTTAATGGTCCAGCAGTGGCAGCTTGGTGGTGCTGGGATTTAAACTTGTGACCTTCCGATCCAAAGTCTTAATCACTGAACTACCATTTCCCAGAAGCATTTTACTGGCCGGGAATTAAACCTGGGATTCCAGTGTGGCAGGCGAGAACTCTACATTTACATTTATGGTATTTGGCAGAATCTCTTATGACTTACAGCTGAGCAGTTGAGGGCCATGTGCAAGGGCCCAGCAGTGGCAGCTTTGTGGTGCTGGGATACGAACTTGTGACCTTTCGTTGCAAAGTATAACACCTTAACCACTACCATGAGCTACCATTGAACCACCAATGCATAGAGATGCCTGTTTTTACTTATGCTGTATATTTGCCATGATTCCTGGTCTTGGTCTTTCTTTGTCCTACAAGCATCATATCCCACATGTTTGCACTTGCATAAGTGTCTGAACAGGACAGTTGTTTTCTTCATCTCAATTTGAATTTTTTTTAGTGATTTAGTTTATTTTGTTCCTTTGATCAGAAATAAAATAAAATGCTACATTTTCAATAAGCAGATCCCCAACATGTCTACATGCACCAACTTTAACTATAGTTCCAATCATTTATATATGTATATATAACTGCATAGCATCTTTAGGAGTCACGTAATAAAAGCACGAACGACTTGGACTAGAAGAGTCGAGAGGTAAACAACTCAGTTCTGTTTCCTGTACATAACCTACTGAGATTTTACGATGCTTTACTCATGCGTCCAGCAGAAAATGAACGAATCACAGAGTCACATTAAAAACTTCACTAGTGGACATGAGATCATTCGCAGGGAAGTTTCTTTTTTTATATTAATTCTTTGGTTATTTTTGCCTAAAAACAACACATGAAAATGATAAACAAACTACATTGACACATACAGGCATTCTGGCAGGCTGAAGGAAACCAGATGCAATGTTGTTGCTCTAACTTGTTCCCAACTCTTTAGATCTTTCAGTCAGCGAAGCTTGACCTTTCCTGAGTGCTAAAGCAATATGACAGCCATGACGCTTGAGAGAGAGGGAAAGAAAAAAAATGGTGGTAGCGAGAGACAAAAGCCACACGGAAGTGCTTCCCGGTGCTAAATAGTTAGTTTGCAATCAACGTCACTCATGTCTTCAGTGGAGACAGTTTGATTTCCACTTTTCAAATGAGGCGTTTATTTCGGGGCCTGATAACAGGGGGAGTAAAATTGAAATTGGCAGCTCGAGAGTTTACAGATAACAGTGTGCTTCACGGGGGATCGGGTGAATGGTGAGGGGCTCTAAGCCGTCACAGAGAGCAACAGAGGGAGATCGAGGGAAATTAGAAGATACATGCACGTTTGGTTACAAATGGGAAAAGAATAAGGTATAATACATTATATGGAAAAGTGTTGGGACAATTGACTTTTTCAACCTTAGAGGATCTTCTCACTTACAGCAGACACTTCAGGTGCCCAGAAGTGGCAGCTTGGGATTTAAACTCACAACCTTCAGAGCCGAAGTCCAATGCCTTAACCACTTAACGACCACCTCCTCCAAACTTCTACTACAAAGTCTCTCGTATGCGGTTGCATGAAATCTTTCCCTTCACTTGAACTGGGTGATCCGAACCTGTTGACACAAAGTGCACAAAGCCAGATCCATGAAGATATGCTTTCCATGGATTGGATTGTAAGATCTCCAGCTATAGAGATTCAACCCTATTGAGCACCTTTGGTATGAATTAGAACATTACCCCAGGCCTCCTCACCTCACCTACATCAACACATGACCTTACAATGCTCATGTGGCTGAATGAATCTCCACAAATCTCCAGAAAAATCTAGTGCAACATCTTCAAGGTGGAGGTTGCTTTGTTTATGCTTAGTTCTACCAATTAAAACCATGATTTCAGACTCTGCTGATGTCTACCGTGAATCTTGAAAGCACCACCCTTGTTCACGGTCCTCTCATAATAATGATCACTGGAAGCGAAGGTCTTCGATAGGCACAAAAAAAACATATTCACATTCACAAGCTTTCAAGATTTTCCTTTCATGGTCTGTTGTCCAAAAAGCATTGATGCGGAACTGATTTGAAACACCTACGCCGGTTATATAAGTCAAGCCGGACATGGTTGAGCACCGTAGGTGTTAATTCTGGAATTTCGGCGTGGAACTGAGTGTGTTCCCATTGATTTGAGCCAAAAATTAAATGTACTGCAAACAGAAATGAATAGAATGGAAGAAGAAAAAAATGAAAAGGATTAAAATGGAGGAGAAATATTCGTCATTGTTGTTGTTGTTGCTGGTGGTATTGGTGGTGGTGGTGGTGGTGGTGGTGTTGGTGGTGGTATTGTCAAGCTCCTCGGATAGATACAGTGCCCCAGGCTTGTTAACACACAAACCATAGAAACGAGCCGAGTCTGGCAGCCGGATGCGCATCCTGGGTGACCTGTGACCCGGTCTCCACAGCCTCCTCCACAGGAGCATACAGCCCCCGGTAGAGCTGGCTTCACAACAAGCCACAGGAGAGAAAAAAAAAGTGTGTGTATGTATGTGTGTGTATGTGTGTGTGAGTGTAGCAGCACTTCAATAGTGTTCTTCCTCCAGGGCACACGCTTCTCCCAAGCAGCCAGAGCCGGAAAAGGCCTGAATCACCAACGCGGTAGGTTTTTTGAAAAGCTCCCCAACCGCTATTGAGCTGAACATCCAGCGAGTGGTGATGTCTGCGAGGCTGCCGGTGACCCTGAGTGATCTGTGTTTGTGTGATGAGCGCGCGTGTGTGTGAAGTCGACCATGAATCAATGCTTTAACACTCCCCTGCCTCTGATCCCCTCAGGCCCTTGGTGAGCTGGACTAGTCATATTTATCTCTCTCTTTGTATGTGTGTGTGAGTGTGTGGTGTATTTTCCTCAGCCTGCTCCAGCACGGGGAGGCGGCACAGCGTCTGCTCCATGGGAAGACTCCTGGAGGGCCTCCAAAGCCACTCGTTCATCTTCCGCTCGCTCTCATGCTCACTCTCACTCTCTCCTTGAAGGACGCTCGCTTGCGAAAAAACTTCGATTTGCGTTTTTCACTCGCTCGTTTTTTCCGCTTTGCGGTTCGCTGCCCGTTCGGCATCCGTTCAGAAGACGCCGACGCCCACGCGAAAACCTGGTGTTTTTGCTAATCCTAGAGCTAGTTTATGAAGAAGCACGAAGCATATTGCTAATAAAATAAGAAGAACAGAAAGCACATGGAAGTAAAAGATGTTCCACTAGATGTGAAGTTTGTTTTTGAAGATTCGTGGAGATTCATTCAGCTACAAGGGTGTTAGCAAAATCAGGTATTGATGAAAAGTGAGGTGAGGAGGCCTGGGGTCCAGTCCAAATGAAAAAATGTATCCCAAAAATGTTCGCTAGGTTTGAAGCTCCATAGCAGGAGATCTTCCACTTCAACCGATGTAAAGCACATTTTCATGGAGCTGGCGCATGGAGCTTTGTGCACAGTGTCTACAAAGTTCTTTGAATGTTTCTCTAGGAGAACCTTAACCACTATATATATATAAGTGATGGTAAGATTCACAGATTTAAAATAAAATGCATCAAGTTGCCATTTGCATCATGATCCCTCATTTTGAACATATTTGCATCGTTAAAAAAATAATTTCAATATAAATATTAGTAGATTTTGCGACTTTTATTATTTAGAAAGTGACCAATTATTTGTGGCCAGTATTTTCTATGTAGATTGATTTTCTGATTAAACTGTATCTACTGTAGCTACGTGAACATGACGTATCACAACACTACGGAGACCGAGGCGTGTCCTGACAGTCGCAGAGAATACAGATTAACATGGCAGAGGTAGAGCTGTTACTTCCTCAAGACAGAACAGGAAACAGTCTGGTTTTATTCAATCTTATTTCTTTTTTAAGGTGTGTGAAGGGGTCATGCGTTAGCAGTCAGAAGGAATTTAAGGAAATTGATGATTTTCTGTCTGTCTGAACCAAAGAAATAAATCCGAACGATCTGCACCATATTGAATTGCAGAGCATCATATTTTTTTCCCAGTGCATTGTATTGCATTGTGTTGAATCCAATCGGATCGCACTGCACACAGGCCTATTTCAAGCTATGGAACATCCACAAAGCAAGTGATTCCCTGTTCTCATGTCCTTCCGATGAGCCAGTTTGGAGTTCCGAAATGTGAGTGAGTTGTTCCCATGGAAACTTTAACTTGATTGATTGGTATAAACCCAGCCTCTGTTATAGAAAACGACTCAGCACCATCCTCTTGGCCAATCATGATCTAGAATTGCGTTTAAAACCAACCCAGTCTATCAGGTAAACAATAAAACCCTGGTCTGATACAATCGTAACGCAATCCTCACGTTCTCGGGCGGGTTCAGGAGAAGCTGGCGTCCATCAATAGCTTACGCATTAAGCGCGAGCCACGTCTCTGATTGAGGCTTTGATTGTTTGGGAGCGTCCGATCCCTGACTTTCTCACGTACTTTAGCCCTGCAATCGGCAGCCCTGATAGCATTATTGCAGCACGGACGTCTGTTACGGAACGTCAATAAAGATATGAGTGTGTTAGTGTGGGTGAGATCTTCTAGTCACCTGTGCTTGTGAATGCATGTGTTTGTGTGTGAGGGGGATTGTAAAGAGATAACTGACTAAATAAATGGCATTTAGCACCAGATGCTGTAAAAGACTGACTCTTGACGAGTTCTCCTCCAAGAAATAGTTTTCCTGATGAATATACAGTGGGATGAATGGGAGAATCTAAAATCGAATCCACGTCAAAAACCAAAATTGTCTTCAACAAGTCCTGGTGTATAAGTTGTTTTTTTGACGCCCTTACTGGGACCATCATTCGCTTTCCAACGGGGCAATGGCCCCAATATTACCTCTAGGTTATGTAGAGTAAGATCTATTTGTTCTAAAGGGAGAGTGATGAAGTGCTACATCATATGACCTGGCCTCCACAATCACCCGATTTAAATCCAGATGGTTTGATAAGAGTGAAAAGCAGCCAACAAGCACTCAACACCTCTGGGAACTCTTCAAGATTGTCTGAAAACCATTCCAGGTGACGACCTCATGAGGCTGACTGGGAGAATGCTAAGAGTGTGTGAAGCTATCATCAGCGTAAAAGGTGTCGACTTGGAAGAATCACACACACACACACACACACACACATTTTGGCGTATGACCCACAGGCTCGAGCCTCCATTAGTTTTATTTTTTATTTTTCTTTCTCTCTTTTACGGAGTCATTAAACAGCGAGAGCACGCGCACTCCAGGCGTTAAAAAAAGTGTCACACAACAGACA
>NC_139575.1:4127495-4164995 GCF_946808225.1 Silurus aristotelis
AGCTCCAGACACTCCAAACTGGAGAAAGCCGACATCCTGGAGATGACCGTCAAGCACCTGAGGAACATGCAGCGCGCGCAGATGACCGGTGAGGGTATAATATAATATAATTAATATATAATCATGAAAAATAAATAAAAAAGATCTTAGAGAACCCGTATGATGAAGTCAGTTCACTGCAATAAAGCGCACGCGATAGGATGATGATGATGATGATGATGATGATGATGAGGAACTCACTTTCACTTTTTTCTTCCTCTCTTCTCCCGCAGCCGCTCTGAACGCGGACCCCACCGTGCTCGGGAAATACCGCGCAGGCTTCAGCGAGTGCATGAACGAGGTGACCCGTTTCCTGTCCACGTGCGAGGGCGTGAACGCCGAGGTGCGTACGCGGCTCCTGGGACACCTGGCCAGCTGCATGAGCCAGCTGAACGCGATGAATTACTCGGCGCAGGCGCACGCGGGAGCCGCGCCGCCGCCGCCGCCTCCTTCCGCAACCTTCGGTCAGCCCGTGGTGCAGATCCCCGGCGCCACGCACGTGCCCGTGCCGGTGCCGGCCTGCAAGAGCGCGCCTCCCCCCGGCGCGTCGCCTTCGGACGCGGCCAAGGTGTACGGAGGCTTCCAGCTCGTCCCGGCCACGGATGGACAATTCGCCTTCTTGATCCCCAGCGGCGCGTTCAACCCCGGCGGCCCCGTGATCCCGGTGTACGCGAGCGGCGCGGGCACGGGCCTCCCTTCAGCCGCCGCGTCTCCGCGCGAAGCGTCGCTCACTCCAGACTCCGTTTGGAGACCTTGGTAGAACAACCAAGAGACTCTCTCACACACACACACACACACACACACACACACACACACACACACGAAAGACTTTAACACTGTTCTTATGCTCTATATTTTGTCTGTTCATTTGTTACTTGTGTTTCTTTTTTTCTTTTTTTCTTTCTTTGGATGGAGATGTGTTTCACAAGAGATTTTTTTATGCACTATATTTGTACAGCTCAAAAGAAAAAGGGAGAGAAGTTCATATTGAAACGAGATTTATACTTAATGTTTGTTCGTTGCATTTTTTTTAGATATTTGCGGTATCTTTTTTTTGTTTAAAGGTGATGCCAAAGATATGTGGAATGCGGTTTTTTCTTCTTTTTGGAAGAAAAATAAATTTGTTAAAAAAAATTATTTGGTCTCTGTCTTTAAAATGTAATGATGTAATATTCCCGCTTGCCAAAAAAAAGTGCCAGAGTGGATCTGGGAGAAGTTTGTGGTTCGGTTGCCAAACTGTTGAGAAGAAAGCTGGAAGCTTATTAGGTTTAGAGAGAGAACTCAAACAAACACGGGGATTAGAGGATAATGGCGAGACGCTGAGGAACAGGGTGGAAAGATGATTAAACATCAACAAGCACAGTCAAGTGAAGACATCTCAACATCTCCACATCTTCACACAGACTGGAACTTGTCTCAAGCATGCATGCATGCGTGAACTTAATGAACTTGTTTGTAATTAATCATAATGCGTCCATGAACAGATTTTGTATTCAGGTCTCCATTAGGGAACAGTTGATAACTTGAAGAATGATGGAACTGTAATGAGGATAAGGATGGAGTCTG
Organism: Silurus aristotelis; assembly: GCF_946808225.1. Classification (NCBI taxonomy): domain Eukaryota; kingdom Metazoa; phylum Chordata; class Actinopteri; order Siluriformes; family Siluridae; genus Silurus; species Silurus aristotelis. The sequence goes on from NC_139575.1 coordinate 4,129,101, forward strand.
GGTCCTCTCCAGGTTTCTAACTTTTACCATCTCAGGGAGATTTTTTTTTCTCACTTTGTCGCCACTTGATCTCTTATTATTGGAAAAATTAATATTAAATAATCCTATAGGGATTTTTTTTGTAGTCAGTTTACTTCTGGAAAGTTTCAGGACAAGATGCATTTCTAAAAGCGTTCAAACAAATCACACTGAATTGAATTCTATTGAATTGAACAAATGCGCAAAATGTTGCAAAAGTGGGCAGGAAACATGTTTGCAACTCTGACAACATTTAAGTGAATGAAATAGAGAAAATATTGAAGATCCAAATCCAAGAATTAAAAAAACAAAAAACAAAAAAAACAAGCATGGCTTATTAACCCTGGGGTTACATTTGTGGAGGAAAGTAAAAAAAAAAAAAAAAAGAAAAAAAAAAAGGCGTGTATATATTTAGAACGGGATAAATAGCGGAAAGAGGAGACGCAGAGAGAGAGAGAGAGAGAGAGAGAGAGAGAGAGAGAGAGAGAGAGAGAGAGAGAGAGACCGGAAACGGGAAATCAGCCAAGCCACCAAAATGAGGCGCTATAACCACCCGAGGACGGCATGACGTCCAAAACCACACAGCTCCAAGAGTCGGGGTGCTGGTTTACACGATTTGGCTGGATGACACGAACACACAGCGCCATCTAGCAGCCAAATTGTGTTAACACACACACACACACACACACACACACACACACACACACACACACACACACACACACACACACACACACACACACACACACACACTAACTTCCACTTTATGTTCCAATGTTCCAGTTTTTTCTCATCCCTTTAAGGTTCCTCACTGGTTCGTTCTCGAGGTAAGGTGTATGGTTCTGTGAAGATCTGAAGGTCCACAAAGCCCTTGTTCTTTCTTAGTGAAATTGTTGTTTTTTTTAGACTAGAGAAAGGTTCTTCACTGGTTCTTTTATACAATAGAGAAGGTTCTACAACAGGGGTCACCAACCTTTTTGAAACCGAGAGCTACTTCTTCGGTACGGATTAATGTGAAGGGCTACCAGTTTGATACACACGAGTTCTGAAATAACAGATTTGCTGAATTTACCTTTAATTATGTTAATATTAATAATTAATGATACTGATCTATATCTAGTCATCTATATTTTCAAATTGTCATTTATAAATTCACACCAATGTAAGTGTGATTTAAAAAAAATAGCAACAAGAAAAAATTCGATGCAGCTCACCGGTGAGCGATTTTTACAAAAGGCCCCCGGGCGACTCATGTGGTCCTTGCGGGTGACCATGTTGGTGACCCCTGTTCTACAGCTTTTGTCAGATGCTCCGATCATCTTAAGGAATTAATTTCTCTTATGGAGCAAACCAACAGTTCATGTTTACACACACTGGTCCTTGCTGACTAAGTGCACTTTGTAGAAACTGGTCTCTAGAGCAACTAAGAATTAATAAATATTCATATTTGTTCATGCTAAAAATTCAATTAACTTCAATTCACAGAAATAAAGAGGTTAAAATATTGGAATTGATGTTAGTGCCTATAAGTTTATCTCTAATGAGCGAACCAGTGGCATCAGTGCTAAAGAAAAACTCCTTTGCAAAAATGCAAAAATGCAAATGTTTTCTACCATTTATTGCAAAATGTAAATTTGATTTAGGTTCTAATTATTAAAGATGAATTTGATGAGGACAATTATAAATTTTTTTTTCTTTTTAATGAAATTAGGTATGTAGTGGCATACAGACAAAAGTAATAGGACACCTGACTTTTCCAGACAAATGTAGTTCTACCACCAAAAACTGGACGCAGTTGTTTTAAATATTCCTGTGTATGAACGAGACCCAAATCTGAGACAAAATCACATTGAGTCCCCATTTTCCCCTTATCATAACCTCCACTCTTCTGGGAAGATGTTCCACTAAATTATGAGGAGATTATTATGAGATTTATTTAGTCAAAAGTGTGTTAGTAAAGTCAGGTACTGATATAGGTGAGGTGAGGAGACCTGAGGAGGCCTGGGGTGCAGCCAGCGTTCACATTCATCGTTCAATAGGGTTGGAGCTTCATAGCAGGAGATTAAATTTTTATTTGTATAGCACTTTTAACAATGAACATTGTCTCAGATTTACACAGATAGTTTGTCCCTGATGAGCGAGCCAGTGGCGACTGTGGTGAAGGAAAAAACTCCCCAAGATGGCATAAGGAAGAAATCCTCATCTGGGTTGCACCGAATGTCCAGTATCTTCCATTTTAACCCATGTAAAGCGTATCTTCATAGAGTTGGCTTTGTGCTCAGGAGCAATGTCAAGCTAGAACACGTTTGGGTCTCCTAGTTCAGGTGAAAGGAACATTTTCATGCTAGTGCATCCGTCTTATATATAATTGTGTGCCTCCAAATTGGTCCTGCCAGGTTCGGAAATGTTTCATCGTTGATATTTTCAGAACTTTTTGTTCATCACAGATGAACAAACATAAACAGATAAATAGCGTTTTCTTATCATGCCCCTAGTGGATGGTAGTAGTATTACCACTGAACACACCTTTTCAGGAAAAGAAAAGAGAAGAAAAGAAAAGAAGTTAAGAAAATAACCTTTATACTTGTCACAGGTTCTTTTTCAGCATGATACAGCACCACTGGAGCACAGAGGGTTAAGGGCCTTTCTCAGGAGCAGCTTGGCGATACAGGGGCCCTAATCCCCGACCTTCTGATCAGTAACCCAGAGCCTTAACCACTCAGCTACCACTTTCACATTTTTCCTCACAGTGTATGATATCGTTCCAAATGTTCCTTTTTTCATTTCTTCAATCTAATTCCTAGCATCGGAGCGCGGTGTATGTGGAACAATTCCATCGTCCAGGTTAAAAATCAGGTCTGGAAGAAGCCCAGGTGCTTGTCGCTTTCAGCTATTCGAGTGTGGCCGGCGTTCCCAGAGCGTCGGGGGAAGTCTCGCTCGCCGTCCAGTTGTTTGCAATTACCAATCTGCTAAGAGGCTCATGGCTGAGTGTGTTCATTTCAAATTTCCATCACACCTTTTATGGATCCAGGATGAAAGAGATAGAAACCATATGTGTATGTGTGTGTGTGAGGGAAAGACCATTGCAAAGATCCTGGATGCAGTGGTTCTGCTGATGTTAAAGAAATGACCGGTCATCTAAGTCTACAAATAGATCGCCGAAAGTATTGGGACACCCAAAATATGTGGTTCTGCTCCACAAATTTAAAAACGAGTGATTTTACAGGACGTCTATGAATGCAGCATGAAACTCTTCCTTCATTTGAACTAGGAGACCCAAACCTGTCCCAGCATGACAATGCTCCTGTGCCTAAAGCTCCATGATCCAGCACCTTGAAGATATGCTTTCCATCTAATAGATTTGTGTGGAAGATCTCCTGCTATAAAGCTCCAAATCCAATTGTACACCTTTGGGATGAATGTGAAAGCTGACTGCACGCCAGGTCTCCTCACCTCACCTACACCTGACTTTACTAACACCCTTGTGGACTAATGAGTGAAAATCTCCACAAATCTAGTTAAACATCTTCCCAGAAGGGTGGAGCTTATTAAAACAGCAAATGGAGACTAAATTGTATGGTTAAAAAGATGGACAAACCAATTCATAGTCAGGAGTCCACAAATGTTTGTGCATAGAGTGTACACTCCTGAACTGATCCCATTTTTAAAAGTCCCGATTGCAGCATTTTTGAAATGCACTGGAAGGTCTGATCTTGATTCAGACTGTCAGGTTGTACGTAAAACTTACAGACTCCCCGCCAGCTCAAGTCATTAACGTGAAAGCAGGATGTATGCGCTAAATTAGAAAAGGGTGTGAAACGGAAGCGTTCTCACTGGTGTGCTACAGACCCTCAGTTCACTCTACACAGAAAACCTCCCTCTCACATACCAATTAAACTAGTGGTGTGTAAGATCAGACTAGTGGTGTGTAAGATTAGACAAAGACAGAAAAGACTAGTGGTGTGTAAAATCAGACTAGTGGTGTGTAAGATCAGACTAGACAGAAAAGACTAGTGGTGTGTAAGATCAGACTAGACATAACAGAATGGTGGTGTGTAAGATCAGAACAGGTGGTGTGTAAGATCATACTGGACAGAACAGTTTAGTGGTATGTCAGATCAAATTTGGTGGTTTGTAAGACCAGATTTGTGGGGTGTAAAATCAGAATAGTGTGGTGTAAGATCAGACTAGTGGTGTGTAAGATCAGACTAGTGGTCTGTAAGGTCATACTAGTGGTCTGTAAGTTTAGACTAGTGGTGTGTATGATCAGACTAGCGGTGTGTAAGATCAGACTATCGGTGTGTAAGATCAGACTAGCGGTGTGTAAGTTCAGACTAGTGGTGTGTAAATTCAGACTAGTGGTGTGTAAGATCAGACTAGTGGTGTGTAAGATCAGTCTAGCGGTATGTAAGATCAGACTAGTGGTGTGTAAGATCAGACTAGTGGTGTGTAAGATCAGACTAGTGGTGTGTAAGATCAGTCTAGCGGTATGTAAGATCAGACTAGTGGTGTGTAAGATCAGACTAGTGGTGTGTAAGATCAGACTAGTGGTGTGTAAGATCAGACTAGCGGTGTGTAAGTTCAGACAAGTGGTGTGTAAGATCAGTCTAATGGTATGTAAGATCAGTTTTGTGGGGTGTAAGATCAGACTAGTGGTGTGTAAGTTCAAACTAGTGGTGTGTAAGATCAGTCTAGTGGTATGTAAGATCAGACTAGTGGTGTGTAAGATCAGACTAGTGGTGTGTAAGTTCAGACTAGTGGTGTGTAAGATTAGACTAGTGGTGTGTAAGTTCAGACAAGTGTGTAAGATCAGTCTAATGGTATGTAAGATCAGATTTGTGGGGTGTAAGATCAGACTAGCGGTGTGTAAGTTCAAACTAGTGGTGTGTAAGATCAGTCTAGTGGTATGTAAGATCAGACTAGTGGTGTGTAAGTTCAGACTAGTGGTGTGTAAGATCAGACTAGTAGTGTGTAAGATCAGACTAGTTGTGTGTAAGATCAGACTAGTGGTATGTAAGATCAGATTTGAGGGGTGTAAGATCAGACTAGTGGAGCACAAGCAGACTTCATAATCTAGTGGAACATCTTCCCATAAGAGTGAAGTTTATTATCACAGCAATTGGCCACTAAAAGTAGAACAGGACGCTCTACATAGAATGTATTGAAGCATGGATCAGTTTTGTGTATCACAGTGTAGTATCACATGCATGTGTGTGTGTTTGTGTGTGAGTGTGAGTGTGTGTGTGTGTGTGTGTGTGTGTGTGTGTGTGTGTGTGTGTGTGAGTGTGTGTGTGCCCAGACGTTGACACACACAACTCTCCAGCTCAACCTCGGAGCTGGAAAACAGCTTTATGTGTGTCGGGTTACGAGCGTTGCTGACCGTGCACATGTCACAACACGGCTGTGGGGTTCGCCGGCATGCGTGTCAGAGAACGTTTCCCACACTCGAGCACGCACTCCGAGAGGAACACCGAGGGAGGGAACGGAACGATGAAAAACACCCCTTCACCCCTCTTTGCTTCCTACTTAGCTCTTAAGTGCTACCATATGGCGTAATCGCTCTCTTTCTCTGGCTTCATCTATCTCTTTCTAGCTCCCTCGTTCACTCGTGCGCTGTCTTTGACTGCAGCTCAGACAAGTCAGGGTTTTATGATTTAAGCCCAGGGCTTGCTGTACCAAGGCCCAGACTTGCTCTACAGCCAAAAGCCCCCTCCTTAGCCTCTCTTCCACTCCACCTCTCTTTCTCTCTCTCTCTTACTCACTTGCTCGCTTTCCCTCCTGCAGTTGCAGAGGAAAGGCTGTTTTCTGGCAGGAAATGAATAGCTCCCAGATGAGCACAGGAACCTGAGAGGTCGTGAGAACGAGGCGATCCCCCCTCCCGCAGCCGGCGCGCTGCCAGCCGCCGGGGGAATGTGGGAGAGCGCCTCACTGACACACGCATCAACTCTCCTGCTGCCTTGACCGGCCGCCTGCCGCCACACACACTCTCACACACACTCACACACACTCACATACCCACATCGCCTGAGCCAAGCAGAGGAAAGCGAGGTCGACCCAAGAGTGTGTACAGACTCACACAAGGAAGGGAATACATTCATCCACATGCCTACACGATAAACATGCACCCACACACACACACACACACACACACACACACACACACACACACACACACACACACACACACACACACACACACACTAAACGTGTACCTACTTGCCTGGACTGCACAGGTGCTCTGTGTCAGAAGGAAGCGCAGGCCGGATTCTCCTCATTCCTCATGCAATTAAATATGAATTATTAATATAACGATATTCATGGATCTACATGCATTAGACCTTTCTTTCCTTTTCTTTTCTTTCCTTTTCTTTTCTTTTCTTTTCTTTTCTTTTCTTTTCTTTCCTTTCCTTTTCTTTTCTTTTCTTTTCTTTTCTTTTCTTTTCTTTTCTTTTCTTTTCTTTTTATATATATATATTGCTTTTATCTTATACATTTAAATATTTATATGTTCTTTTATTTTCTATGAATTTTTAATTATTTAATTTTTTAAAAGAATTTTTAAAATACCTTTTTCAACGTTTCTGTTCTTTTCTTGTCTTTTTTTCAGCAATTCTTTTTTTTCCTGTTTTTGTTGTTTTTGAGAATCTATTTTTTTTTCTTTTCTGTTTTTTTCTTTTCTTTTCTTTTCTTTTCTTTTCTTTTCTTTTCTTTTCTTTTCTTTTCTTTTCTTTTCTTAATATTTATATAGATTTTTTTATTTCCTTTCCAGGATTTGCTTTAATCTTTTACTTTTATATATCTCTATGTTCTTTTTTTTTTTCTTTGAATTTTTATTTATTTAATTGTAAATAATATTTAAACATCTTTTTCTTCTTTTTTGTTCTTTTTTTGTCTTTTAAGGAATCTATTTTTTTTCTTTTCTTTTCTTTTCTTTTCTTTTCTTTTCTTTTCTTTTCTTTTCTTTTCTTCCTGATTAAGTTGCTTTCCCAAAGTTTGTTTCCTTTTTTCCTCCTTTCTTTTTTCCCCTCTTGTGTACTTTTATCATGTTTCAAGTCTGTATTTTTTCTTTTATCTCCACCATCTCAGTTTTCTCCTGACACACGTTTCAGCAGCACAACGTTAAACAGAGATGTTTAATTAAACGCCAGGCTAATGATGCTAATCAGCACCGACCACAGCCAAGTTTCTCACCAAAGCCCAGATTAAATCATTTCCTGTCCAGGCGTCGTTTCTCCTCTCAGCACCTCTAATCTCTTCTCACTGTGAGCTTCCAGCTCAGGCCCACAGGCAGCAAACCAGTTCCTCACTGTTTACCAGGAGAATGCAGCTCTGTCAAGTGTCTTTATTCTGAAACAAGCGCCATTTCAACCAGCACAGAGACGTTTCAGAGGCAGAGGCCAACAGAAAAACATCCATAATGAAATGCACAATGTGTATGTGGGTATACACACACACACACACACACACACACACACACACACACACACACACACACACACACACACACACAAATAAATGAATCCTTAAATTAATTAAATATACAAACTAAGAAAGACATCCTGAGTCACATAGAATGCAGATTGACATGGCAGAGGTAGAGCTGCGTCCTACTGGAGACAGAACAGCAAAAGAACGGCAGGTTTTATTTCATCTTCTCTTTTTTTTGCACTACTTTTTTTTGCCTGTTTGTTAAAGAGGCATGTGTTAGAAGTCACGGCCCGATACCAGTCTGTGGGCCGGTAGTTTGGGACCCCTGTCCTAAAAAAAACGTGCTTTGTGCTCACCTAGATTATAACTCCTTGCCTTCAGGAAGTACAGAAAGGTGTTAAGTAAAGGAGATACCTACAGCAAACATCAGTGGACATGACACACCACGAACTTCTGTTTAATAGTTATGATTAATAGGTCTAGACAGACAGACAGACAGACAGACAGACAGACAGACAGACAGACAGACAGACAGACAGACAGACAGACAGAGACACCATGAACCTCTTTAATAATGATGTACAATTGAAGTAAAAGTTGAGCACAATCTGAATCTGAGGAACGTCTCTGGTCGATTTCATGCTGCTGCTGTAGATGTTGCAACTCAAGCTTTTGGAGCACTTTTTAAAAAAAGGATGTGAAATGGTTTTATCTTACTGCCTCTATCTCTCTCTCTATCTCTCTCTCTCTCTCTCTCTCTCTCTCTCTCTCTCTCTCTCTCTCTCTCTCTCTCTCTCTTTTTTTCTCTTACTCAAACCATCTACACAAAACAGCTTAAGCAGTGTCGTGGCTTCTGCAGGCAATGGTTTAATCTGTTTTCCTGAGGAAATGGCATGGCATGGCCACTACATGGCTGGTTGGAGCGATAACGCACCACTGTGACGAGCAGCTCGAGCTTCTAAAGGGCCGTACATGCTACCTTTGTGAGCGTGTGAAAAAAAGAGGCAGAGATGTGTATTTGTTTACTTGGGCATTTTTTGTTGCATTTCAGTTATTTTGTTAGTCGAACCTCATGCCCACAAGCTGCCGTCATGCATCAGATGAGGAGAAACGAGGTATTTTGCAGTGGGCAAACACACCGAATGTGTGGTGTGGATCATCCTCTCAGTACTCTCCTACAAAGCCCAGCTTTGTGTTTCTCTTATTCTTGTAATCATCTTCTCCCATCTGTCCTGTGGATCTCATAAGCATCTTTTTTACGGTTGGATCAGTTGGACTGGAGTCCATGGTTGACCTGAGGTGCATATCTGAGTAGAATTGATGTGACGTGAGCTTTTTTTTTTTTTTTTTAAACCCGACCATGTGCTTTATGAACATCCCATTCCACATTTAGTCACTACTCTTATTATAGCCTCCGCTCTTCTGAGACGATGTTTCACTAAATTTTGGAGTGTGTTTGTAAAGATTCATGGAGATTCATTTAGCCACAATGGTGTTATTAAATTAGGGTACTGATGTAGGTGAAGTGAGGAGACCTGGGGTGCAGTCAGCATTCATCCCACAGGTATTCATAGGGCCGGAGTTCTATATTAAAAGATAGAGGTGAGGTGTGGAGGCAGACAGACAGACAGATATATAGCTAGATAGATAGATGACAGACAGACAGATAGATAGATAGATAGATAGATAGATAGATAGATAGATAGATAGATAGATAGATAGATAGATAGATAGATAGATAGATAGATAGATAGATAGATGACAGACAGACAGACAGACAGACAGACAGACAGACAGACAGACAGACAGACAGACAGACAGATAGATAGATAGATAGATAGATAGATAGATAGATAGATAGATAGATAGATAGATAGATAGATAGACATACAAACAGATAGATAGATAGATAGATAGATAGATAGATAGATAGATAGATAGATAGATAGATAGATAGATAGATAGATAGATAGATAGATAGATAGATAGAATGAATAACTCTATGGTGCCTATTCACAAAGATATTGATATTAATTGTTAAAATGATAAATAACATCATTTCTTTGCTGTGTCTGAAACACAGAAACTCCAGACTTGTTCACAGGAACAGACTCTGACCTGAGAAGGTTAAAATGCGACATGAATAGCTGTGATGACGCTATGAGACTACCAGCACCTCAAAGGCACACTATAAAGCCATTAGTCACAGGGTGCAAGTCTGAATGAAGCTGCATACTTCCAGTCAATGGATATTACTCCGAGGCAGTTCATGGAAAAGTCCAACACTTATTTCAGACACATGAGACGAGAATGTGTGACCTCAGTTCCCAGCATTAATTCTTTGAGATACTTTCTAGATACATTTATAATAAAACATGTGGAAAGAAATTCCTCGAGGGAAAACTTCTACTTTTGTATATATTTTATCAGGAAGTTCTGCATTCCGATTGGAGAGAAAGTGTTCTATAATTATAACCAGTTACATTTTGTTCAAGGAGCTGCTTACTGAAGAGTCTCCACTGGCAAGTATCAAATCTCCACAACCACATTTCAAATTCAAGTGGAGCATCTAGTGGAACATCTCTCCCGGAAGAGTGGAGGCTATTACAGCAAATGGGGACTATAAAAACATCATTTAACTTCCTGGTTTGAAACAAGTCCAGTGTACAATTTGCTATCATTTCTATCTAATTCGATTTTCTGCCAGCTTGAATTATGTCAAAATAATTGTTAAACATTTTATCCATAGTCAAACATTTCTAAAACTAATATGCCTCACGCTATAGCAGTTAAAAATGATTATCGCTTTCTCTTGGATTTAACAAATGCAGCATTTTGGAGACTCCTTCCATAAACTTTGAATAAAAGCAATCTTTGCGAAAGCTTTATAAAATTTCTTCTTGCAGAAAATGCCTTGAGAATACAGCATTTGGCAGATGCCTTTATCCAGAGCATCTCACATTTATCTCATTCATATATCTAGACAGTTACAGGTTTAAGAGCCATGTTTAGGGGCCCAAGTGTGGCATCTTTACTGAGTTTTCAATTCATGATCTTCAGAGGCAAAGTCCAATGACCTAACCACAAAGCTACCACCTCCCATTGAGCGTCGACTGTAGAAGTTCAAAGAAATGAGCCGTTACTATTCAAATGATATCATTAAAACGAGTGTATTGATATAAATCTGTGATTTGGAACTGTTTTTTGAAAGCAAAAAGTCCTTCTAAGTTAAAAAAATGTCGATCAATACAAAGAATACGTTTTTATTCTGTTTTATTCTTTCTTTTGATACGAGCACATGAGTCTGGCTGGAGTTTGCACTGCTGACTCCAAGCCAGTTTTATAGACGTCCGAGGGAATCTGCGGTGTCCGAGAACTTCTATTCAGATCGTCTTGTTAAAGCAAAGCTTCGTTCCATAAACGTTTCAATGCTACAGTTAATTCCGGACTTTCAACCTTTAAATCGTGGGCCTTTTGTTATATCGGAGCCGAGCGCTCTGTAGTTCCTGTAAGTGTCATTTCAAGTCTGTCTGGGCCAGACCTATAGAAATCGTTTGTCGAGAAGAAAAGTGACAAGGTAACCATGACGAGGTGGACTGGGTGCAGGAACACACCGAGGGATAAAAAAATAAGAAGACATTAAGGAGGAGTCAAGAATGTGCCGAAACGTTCCACAAAGGAAGGGTCCGATTCCTGGGCTTCGAACAGGTGGTCATTGTGAAGCCACAGCGATCGTCGTCTGGTGTCGATTTCGCTGATACGATCCCGGCGATTGTTTTCTCCTCGCTGCGGAAGTATTAAAAGATTCCGAAGCTCCGTGACTCGTGCCTGCATGACCTCGGGCTGGTTAAGGAGGGAAAATTGCAGCGAGAGAAGGAAATCACTCAGCACATCTTTGTGTCAAAGGGGTAGCAATGGCAGAGGTCTCTTTTCAATCTGCTGTTTTTGGGTGTGTGTGTGTTAGTGTGTGTAGTATTAATCCGAAGAAAAAAATGCAGTCTTTTTCTGGAAACCGAACCTTTCTCCTGGAGGAGTGCCAGCTGTTTCACCTTGTGGGTGATGATTTTCCCCGAACAGCTTGATATTGATTGTTGTATTCTTTACATGGTACATGCATTTACCTACCATGAAGGTTCTCCAGGTTGCCAATTGGGAGATCCCATATCTCGTTTTTCTGTATTGCATTCAGAAAATACACTGTGAAAAATGCTGAAATCCTTCAGGCATTCCTTAATGATCTCTTCAAAGTCCCTATAAGAACCAACTAGAAAATGTGTTTTAAAAAATCTTGAAAATAACCTTTGATTATCCTATATACCACTAAATATATCTATTGGGGTCGGAAATTGCATTTGGAGTTTATACCACATAAGTATTGGGACACCTGACTTGTCAGCCATATGTGGTTCTTCTCTAAACTTGACACACGATTGTAGCATGACATTTTAGCATGTAGCATGATAGCATGAAACTTTCCCTTCACTTAAACTAGGAGATCCAAACCTGTTCCAACATGACAATACCCCTGCGCACAAAGGAAGTTCCACGAAGATCTGCTTTACATGGGTTGGAGTGGAAGATCTCCTGCTATACAGCTCTAAACCCTGTTGAACACCTTTGGGATGAATGTGAATGCTGACTGCACCCCCAGGCCTCCTCACCTCATCTGCATCAGTACCTCACTTTACTAACACCCTTAGTGGCTGAATGAAATCTCACACAAATCTCCACAAAATCTAGTGGAACATCTTTCTAGACGAGTGGAGGAGTTAATGACTGGAAATGGGGACTAGAAGTGGAATGTAATGTTCAAAAATCACATATAATTGTTATTGCATTGGATAATTAAGAGCTGTTAGCTTATTAGCAAAAAAAAAAAAAAAACAGCTTGTTGTAGGGCCTTTTTATCATTAAAGAATGTTTTATGCGTCTAGAGGAGGGACATGGGCTATATCAGTAGACGAAGGCAGAGGATGGAGCCATCAGGCAGGAGAAAATTTGTAAGGACAAAGATTGTGAATGTGGTAAGGGGAAACAAGCAGGTGGTTGGTTTGAAAGAGGCGGATGGGTGGTATGGAGACGGAAAAAATTTTGTTTGATGTTAGGTATCTACAGACATACAAACTTTAAGGGGGACATCACACAAAGATACACATTTAGTAATATTGCATCCTTTATATCTCTTTAGTTTGATCAGATACAAAAAAAAGAAAAACTATCCGAAAACAGCTAAACTCCTGGTGAAGTGGTTTAAGCAAAGCTAAAGAATCACAAGCAATGTCTTAGAGCTGCGACGTTGTTCTTAAAAACGTTATAGTCGTAAATTAGCTGTGGTGAACCATCAGATCCAGCCGTATGTATCTGATCCAGAAATGGACATCAATTGCAGCAAACTACAGCAGGACTATGGTCTATCTATTGAGGAGTCCTGAATGAGGTTCTCCTTCCCTCACATCCAAAACCACACTTCTTTAGAGACGTTCTTCTCAACCGAGTCCTGTGCAGTGCTGCTACAACTTCCATAAACTGAATGAAGCACGGTGATGGGTGTGCTCTTGCTCTCCTACAGGCAGAAGTGCTTATACAAGGAATTTCACTATTCATGAAGGGCCATACTTGAAAAAGAAAAACTTTCAGAATCTTATATATACCAAAAAACAAACAGTGTTTGGTACAGATATACGTCATGCGTCCAAATATTTTTTTTTTTTTATTTGGCCATGTTTACTGTGAGAATCCAACTCTTTAACAGTGTAAATAACTCTAAATGGCTGAAATAGCATTAGAACACAATTCAAGAAGTCATTTTATCCACTGCGCTCCAACTTCCTTTATTTGTGACTGTCCAGGGGTTCATTCACACTCTCCAAAAAAATCAGATGAACCACCTGAAACCTTTTCTGAAAGATCAATCTTTTATGACCATGATGAAGGGGTAGTGTGTGAGTGTTATAACTGTTATTTGGGAAGACAGATACAGGATCCAGGGTGGTGTGTGTGTGTGTGTGTGTGTGTGTGTGTGTGTGTGTGTGTGTGTGTGTGTGTGTGTGTGTGTGTGTGTGTGCGTGCGTGTGCCTGTGTGTGTGTGTGTGTGTGGTTGTGCTCAAGTGAGCCTGAAGTATGCCTGTAGAGCATAAGCTGGTAGAATGAGTCTCTTTCATCACACAGAGAAAACAAAGATGCAGATCTACTGTCTTTTCCAACATCCTGAAAAAAAAAAAACATTTTGAACACACACACACACACACACACACACACACACACACACACACACATGCACATATGCACGCGGTCGGCCACAGGTTTTCGTCATACGAGCTGAGTAATTACCGCTAATGGTTTCCATTTTAACATACTTTCCTGCTCGACTTTGAAGTTTTGATTGAGTCGTGAACTCTTGGGGAGGAACTCTGGATTTTTTTGAGGGGCTTTTAGAATCTACATGGTTTGTAATGGCGCAGAATAGGGATGGTAAGATTCACCGTTTCGCATCGGTGCATCGGCATAAAAGTTAACAATCTGATGCATCGTTTCAAAAAAGTGTGAATCGGTTACAAGTTGGCGTTTGTATTGTGATGCAGCGTTTTGAACATATTTGCATTAGTAAAAACGTTTTATTTATGTATGATTATTAGTGGATTTGTGATAGTTTTATTATTTAGAAAGTGACCAATAATTTTTTGACCAATATTTAATGTTCAGATTGAATTCTGTCCGCTGCTGCTACGTGAACGTGACTATCGCAGCACAGATTAACATGGCAGAGGTAGAGCTGCATCTCACTGGAGACAGAAAAAAAAATTATGTATATTTCATCTTTTTTTTTCACTACAAAGGCGTATTTGTAAAAAAAAGGGCCATACGTTCGAATTCAGAAAGACACTGAGGTAAAGTTATGATTTGCTGTTCTTCAAAACAAAAGAAATAAAAATTTAACTATCTGTACCATATCAATCTGCATCGTAATGGGGTGAAGCAGATCACATAGCATCGGTAGATGCCTCATATGTATCTTTAATGTGTTGCATCGCCTGCAGAAAAAAATTTATTCTTCCAAAAATTATTCTTCAAGGGTTGGACTTTTTTAGTTTATTTTTATAAGCTTTCAGAAAACTTCATTTCATTCCAATAAAAAAAAAAAAAAAAAAAAGGTGTGTAATGGGCCATAATGCGATTTGAAAATAGTTTCTTGTACGGGTTTTACAGAACCTTAAAGCTTCCTTCATAGACAGAAAGAACAGAAGCTTAAATACATCTGGAGCTACTTTTAATAATTTCTCCTTTTTATTTTGTAAATAATTTGAATTCTTCAGGGCTTTTCCTGATCAATATTGAATTCTATTAGTATTCATAGAACCTTCGAAATGATCCCTTATAATTAAAATCCAAGAAAACTTTTATTTTTTTTTATGTTTCTTTTTACTTTTTATAATAAATGGATTTATATTATAACCCGTTCACTCTCTATACACTTTTCCACCAATGTGAGGATCTCCAGCGGTAAAGATCCAAACCTTGTCAATGATGAACACAAATCTCCACTAAATCCATTGGAACGTCTTCCCGGAAGTGTGGAGGATATAATAAGAGCAAGTGGGGTCTTAATATGGAATAGGATGTTCAGAAAAAAAGGACAAACCAATCTTATTCTCAGGTGTCCACAGATTTACATCATAATAGTGTATTATAAACCAAGTGAAACCTTATTTAACTTTTAAAGAACCTTTAAAAAGGTCTGTTATTCTTTAGATAACTAAGGGCCCCACCAAAAGCAGGATGGGTACAGGTTCTAGATAGACATTTAGATGGTTCTAGATAGACTAAGGGTTCCCTCAGTGGTCACAACAACCAAAAAATGATCAAATTCCCCTTTTTTATATTCAATGCTTTTATATAAATATTCCCATTTTCAATCCTGAAGTATCCATTGATTGTGGGAAACGTTTTATGTTGCCTCTGACAGAATGGGCAGAACCAAAACAGGATGGTGAGCTCTGATGCCATTTATATCCTGGATCAGGAATCTAAAAAAGAAACTTGAACACCCTGGCTTGAGTTTTAGAACCAGTATGAGGAAAAAAAGTCTTTGAGAAGATCAGTGAAAGCCCCAGGAGAACTCTACTGTTTGATCTTTTAAATAAAAACATATTTCTGATATTTAAACACTCTTTTGTTTTCTGTTGATTGCAAACGTGAAAGAGAGACAGAGGGTAAAGATGTGTAGTGCCGCCAATGCTGTCAGGGGGCGGGACCACCTGTGTAGCCCTCATTTTCTGACTGGATTATCCAGGATGTGTGTGTGTGTGTTGGTCGGTCAGACGCAGGGGAGAAGAGTGAGTGGTGTGGAAAGCAGAGCTGGCGTGAGATGCCAGGGGGGCTCTGCCACATATCATATCCTCACCACGCTGCCCCCGTATTTCACAGCCACTTTGGTTCCACGCTGCGCGGCTGCCAACCCGTCTTTCATGGGCCGGCTGCCTGGGCTGTCTCGGCGAGGTGGGTGCTCTGTCTCATTCAAGAAAGAGCACAAAGATTTGGCACAAAGACTCAAAGAGACTCCACTCACCCCCTCCTGTCCCACGCCAAGCTAGGCATAGCTTTCCCACCAGCAGTCAAGAATGTATGCGTATACGCTGACGTGAGCCAGTTAGCCAACGTCTCCCCCATCGTCCTCCCCTCGTTTAGACATTCCAAAGCTTCGGGATCCGAGAAACCTCTAACATCTCTTTGGGTCAGAGCAATAAGTGTTCTATAATGCGTTGACATCTACTGTAGTGCTTGAATGGTAAACTGCCTGATTATATTAGTATAGGGGTACAATTCTGTTCACATCATAGTGGATTAATTGTTTACATTATCATTTATTTATTTATTTATTTTTAACAAACTGAAGAGGCAAAATGATCTCTTTATGACACAAATGTCAGGAATTGAATTTTGTTCATCGTATGATTCTGATTTTAAGAAAAACCTTTACAGTAAATCATCCGTCTCCAACTTACATCTGCCTCATCAAACCAACCACTTATCCATTGACCTCCTTCTTGGCCTTCCTCTTTTCCTCAGCATTCTTCTCCCGATACACCCTATGTACCTCTTTTGCAAATGACATAACCATCTTAATCGTGCCTCTTTTGCCTTGTCCCCAAATTGTTCTACCTGTACGTTCCCTCTTATAAACTTATTTCTAATCCATCTCCAACTCTGCCACCTCCAGCTCTGCCTCCTGTCCTTTCGTTAATTCCACTGTCTCTAAACTTATCTTGCAGATCTCCTTCGATCCCAAATCACTCATGCCACTCTCCTTCACCCTCTCCACCCTGACTGCACTCTTTTTTTTCACTTTTCCAACACACTCTCCATTACTTTGTACAGTTGACTTCTGCCATTTAAACTCATCCACCTTGAATCTTTGCAACTGCACCACTCCACTGCCCTCTATTACCCTCCATTACCTTCTATCTCAATCAAGCACATGTACTCCGTTTAAAACATGTTCTTGTCAATACCATGGTAACCCGAGGTCGATTATTTTTACTACACATTCACATTCATCCAGAGCAAGTTACAATTATTTCACTTATACAACTAAGCAGTTAAGGGTTAAGGGCCTTTCTCAGGGCCCCACCAGCTTTGTACTTTAATTAGAAGACCACTGAGCTACCATTTCTCCTGTAACAGCACGTCCTGAAGTGTCTTCGCATGCAATTCCTCTGTGAAGCAATTTCACAATTTTTTTATTTCAGGAAATTGTAGCTCAGTGGGTAAGATTTTGGACTTATCAGAAGGTAATGGATTCGCATCCCAGCACCACCAAGCTGCCAATGCTGGGTCCTTAAATAAGGTTCTTAACTTTCACATGCACAACTGACATAAATCCTTTAACATGGAGTGTCCACTTTCCAAGTAATTATGAAAAAGCTGTTGCTATAGAAACAGACATTGTATTAAAACACGCACATTATTATATAAACCAATATTGTAGCAGCAAATGGGGATTAAATGTGGAATGGGATGTGATAAATGTAAGTCACTCTGGATGAGGGCGTTTGCTAAAATGCCATACAAGTAAATGCAACAGAATGGGCAGAACTTTTCAGCATGGTACACACTGATGTCTTTTATATCTTGAGGCAGAAATCTGAAAAAGGAGGAAAAGCACCCAGACAAAACTTGATTAAGATTAGTGGATGCCCCATGAGAACGAACCTTCCCTGTATGACCCTTAAATCAAAAACAGATTTCTGATATTGAAACACTTTTTTCTTGCTGACTGTTGTTGTAAACACTTACTTTCTGACCAATCAGAAACCAGAATTCAACAGCAGCATGATGTAAAAGTTTTCAGCATCTATGTTTTCAAATCGTTTGCTAAACATTCAACCAAAAAAAAAACCATTTAACCTTATCTTATCTTATCTTATCTTATCTTATCTTATCGTATCTTATCTTATCTTATCTTATCTTATCTTATCTTATCGTATCTTATCTTATCTTATCTTATCTTATCTTATCTTATCTTATCTTAATTGTGTTCATTATAGCAATCATTATTACTTTTATGCATCATCAGTTTATTAAATGAACGATCGTAATTTCTTAAATCCATGATTTCTTTTTTTTTTTCGAATTTTTCATTAACTCAAAGCCCTGAATGGAGATGTGGATGCGTGTGAACGCTGTTGAGCTGATGGTGACGGATCATTCGTAACTCCGCACCCTTTCCTTTTCCCTGCTTGTCTGTTCACAAGATTAACGCCTTCCCCTGGTTAATTATTCCAGCGCTCTCTATTTGTTCAATCCCGAGCCACACCTGACCTCCGGGTCTCGAGTCAATGTGTAATAAGTCAATTTGGACTTTCCTTTTCAGTCCTGTTAACTCTGTAAAACGAATAATTGTCTGCCTGTTTTTTTTTGTCGTTTTGTTTTTTCTTGCCGATTCAGCTCATTAGGGATTAGCCGCAAACATTTTGTCCTATGCCTGGCCTGTGCCACTCGAGTTTGACTGACGGAGCACCTCAGTGCGAGCACTGCAACCGATTCTTTTCTCGCGAGCGCATGCCAATCCGTTTATCTTGACCTTTTCAAGGTGACAGAATTGCAGCGCTCGGCATCTTCTTTTGGAACCAAAGTGGTGAATGAAGCTTGAGAAAAGACAACAGTTGGCCAACTGTTGATTTCTTCACAATTTTATTCATTGTTGGCTCTTTTCCAAGCTTTTGAGTTGCTATATAGTCAGTATGCTGGTATCCTGGTGAGCACAAGCTCTAAGAGTGACTTTCTAATCATAACCTCGATGTTATGGATGTTTAGGAAGAAAAGCCTGACGTTTTTGACGGACCGTCTCTTTTTGTGCGGGGCAGAGGGCCGCAAATGGGATTAAAACGAAAGATTACAGAGGTAGAAAAATCTTTATGACATCTCAGGCTACATGCTGGAATGAGATGTTAGCGTGTGGAAAAGATGACGTGTATCTGCAGGCATACTGTAGATCGGTTCAGATCCAAAATACCTTCCTGTTTATAGATCTGCAGGTCTTCTGTGACCTTTCAATTAGGTTGTACAGACATCGTTGCCCCAATCTAAAATGTCGACCCAATAACAAGCGGACCAGAAGCACCACTTGACAAGTCTCAGCCCTGGCTGCAGCAATCTAATAAATGTTTGAGGGCTTAATCAATTTGCAATGCATTTTTCTTGAAATAGCTTTGTTGTTGTTTTTTTCCAAGTAACAATTTCACAAAGAGAATGAGAATGAGTGAGGCAGCGGGTTGTTGGGGAAGGCGAGAGGTGGGGGTTAAAAAAAAAAAAAAAAAGTGTCAAATAATAGCTCAAATAAAGAGCATAAATCTTATTCATGGCACACAAAGTGGTAAGAGGCCGATTAGAAGCGAAAGACTGAATTCTTTCTAGAGATCTCGCCTTTCCATTATCTGCACGGCTTTCTTCCGAGAACTTGGGATTGGCTGCTTTTGTGCATCACAGCAGGTAGCAGTGGAGTGTCAGGTCAAACTGAGGGTTCCCCCAGTACTCCTTCATTCCTTCCTTCCTTCCTTACCAACCCGTTCTTCATCCCACCTGCTTGGGAGTACCAAGGAACTGGAGACCTCAGTTTATGGATGCTTATTTTAGACACAAGAGTAAGAGTAAATTTGAGAGCCCGTAACTCCAAGGTATCTACCAATAGATGTGTACATCAAGAGATGTAGGGGATGTGCTGCTTTAGTTATTCCAAAAGCAATTTGACATCGAGGCGTCGGTTTGATCCTGGCAGGGTGGCACTGTGCTGCTGTCAACGGGAAAAAAAAGCCTCTGCCTGTGGTGCCACCAGTGGGCCTGTTTCAGGTTTTTTGACAGCTGCATTATTTATAGCGCCGTGCCCCGTTCCCTTTGATTTCCCCGCATCGTTTCATTCCAGTTTGCAAAAGCGACAGCACTGTGGGAGATTAGCTAAGCAGAGAATGAAGCGCCCCACTTAGCACTGCTGCTAATCGAATAACAGCCCCAGCATGGTGCCCAGCATGAGAGCTGTCGCAGTGGGCAGCTCCGACTGGAGATTGCAGGTACCTTTCAAACATCCTAACAGGCAAGCTCCTGCATCCCGCTGCTGGAAAATTAGTCGGCGGCTGGCCTCTCTTTCTGTTCATGTCAGCCGTGGGTCCCTGATGAGAGATTTGTTGATATGATAACTTGATTAGGTCTTGGTCTTCAGGACGGAGGTGACCAAAAACCAGAAGAGACTCGGGAGGTCCTGAACCTCTACCTAAGGGTCTTTGGAATTAAGCCTATAACTTGGTTCTCAGGCTAAAATACGATTGATCAGATGGGGGTTAAATAGAAAACATGGAAATTTTTTGGTGAAATCAAGAAACTAGGCAGAGTTTTTGTGTCATACTTTATACAGCATATCAATTTCTATAGGCTATCCTATGACCAAAACATTTCAGCACAACCTTGCTGATACACAATACTTTTGTCTCTCCACAGGTTATTTGTGGCATGGCGTTTAGGGGCCACTCAGTCAATTAAGTTCACATCTCCTTTTTGCCAAACAACTGCGTCTCGCAATATGTGTGCTCCAAAGACCAAACAGGAGCCTCCCCTTTCCAAGGCTGTCCATTGAAGCGACCCAACAAAGGCCAGCCCCTTTCTGTCTTGATGGCTCCTCTCTTTGTTGCCTTCTTTGCCTTCATAAAGGAAAAGGGGACGCTCTTGTTTGCCCAGGAGGTGGTTTAATGGCCCTAGTCAGAACAATGGGGCCACATTCAACCTCGCTGAGGGGCTCATTATATGGGACTGCTCCCAAAGCTCTGGGTCCAGAGACATTCCCACTGGATCTAGTGAATGGCAGCAAGGGGACTAGGGGGTAGACTCTGGGGTAGAAAGAGGCCATTGAGGTGATGGGCAGGTTCCATCTGCCCCCATTGCCTCCTCACCTAGCCTCTCGACAGCCAGAGGCCTCTCAGAGCACAATGGGCAAATTTAGTGTGTCGGGATGGCTTAAAATGCTCACTTTAGAAGAAGCCATTGAGGGAAATATCAACACTGTGGATGGGGGGGGATCAGTTTATTCATCCATTCCAACCCCTTTCCATTGACTAAGTTCCTTTTCCTTTCAGCTCCTTTCTCCTTTTTCACCATTGAGGACACTTCTCTCATCCACAAAACCTCAGACCTCGCTATTTTTCCCATACCTTGCAAAGGGGCGGACGACAAGAATTAAGTTAGTTCTGCCACAGCCCTCCGTTTTTGTGCACTCTTGGCTGTGGCAGGTATCGCAGAGATTGATGAAATGGACCATTAATCAAAAACGTCCCACAGACCAGCAGAAGGTGAATGTTCTACAGGCAGCAAAGGTCATGCTGGAATACTTCAATGTTCTATATCTTATTTCATTTCAACTCATGTTGTGTTTCAGGCACTTAGATTTACAGAACATCCGTGTATATTATATTGGGTAAATACTGCTGTAAATACAGTAAATATATATTTCACATATATTGTTTACACACATCACACACACATGCAAACTATAAAATATGCTCTATCTATCTATCTATCTATCTATCTATCTATCTATCTATCTATCTATCTATCTATCTATCTATCTATCTATCTATCTATCTATCTATCTATCTATTCATCTATCTATCGCACTGCATCTGAGCATGGACACCTGAGCATGGACACCTGAGCATATGATTTGTGTTTACTTTCTTTTTAAACATCTCATTCCACATTTAGTCTCCATTTGCTGTTATAAGAACCTCCACTCTTCCGGGAAGATGTTCCACTAGATTTTGTGGATAATCGTGTAAAATTCATTCAGCCACAAGGTTGTTATTAAAGTCAGGTTCTGATGTAGGTGAGGTGAGGAGGCCTGGAGTGCAATCGGTGAGAAAAAAATGAATCCCAAAGATGTTCTGATTGGAGCTCTAGAGCAGGAGATCATCCATTCCAGCCCATGTGAAGTACAGTATATGTACATGTCATGCTGGAACAGGTTTGGGTCTCTTAGTTCAATTGAGAGGAACATTTCATGCTACCAAAAGCATACATCTGAAAAAGATCCAATACTGTCTATATAGTGTATATAGTATAGGTGTAAATATACTGAAGGTATAAACTGTTGGTATAAAGTGTTTATATTATGTGTGTAAATATAAATGTGAGCTTATTAACAGGGACTTCATACAGGGGGATTCTTGCAGGTATCCCATCACGTGTTTAATGTTCACATCAATCTTTAGAATAAGGGAAAAATAAATTGGCCATGGTGAGAAATTTGATTGGTCTGAGATTAACACAGAATGGTGCAAAAAACAAAAACATTGTGGTAGTTGTGGTAGGTGTATGTATGGAGACACCTTGCTGATTCCTCTCTTGCTGAGAGTTCTAATAAAAAAAAAAAAGAATGGCCAGACGAAGCAGATCACACAAACAACCACTTTTTACAACAATGGGGAGTAGAAAAGCATTTCAAAGCACAATATGAGGTTGAAGATCACACGAGGCATTTGAGAACTGTCTAGTTTCTGCAGACCTACATGTTACTAGGTTGTAGACCTTCCAGTTTCACTCAGATCCTTGTTATTAAACACTCTGCATGCTCTTAACCTTTACCAGGGCCCTAAGCATCCACATATACATTATAAAAGCAAGTAGAGGACAGCAATGCTCTGACCCTCTGCAGAAACGTCAGGACTGAATCAACATGTAGAAAGCAGAGGTTAGACCATTCCACAGCAACACACCGCAGAAGAATATTCTCCATCCTGCATGTGTTAATTTAGTGCTGACTCCAGCTCTGAACTTCACACTGCTCTGCTTTCCTCATGGCTCTTTCCCAGGTCTTATTTACTAAATATCTTCATCTTCATCTTCTGAGGAGGCCTTCACATGAGCACATGTCAGGTCACAGCAATCCAGCAAACAGTTTTCTTTTCTTTTCTTTTCTTTTCTTTTCTTTTCTTTTCTTTTCTTTTCTTTTCTTTTCTTCCTTTTCTTTTCGCTTTCAGGATTTTTTTTATGTTTTTCTTTTACATATCTATATGTTCTTTTCTTTTCTTTTCTCTTTTCTTTTTTTAATTAAACAAATTATTTTTTTCTTTTACATTATTTTTTAAATAATTATTTTTCTTTTCTTTACTTTTCTTTTCTTTTCTTTTCTTTTCTTTTCTTTTCTTTTCTTTTCTTTTCTTTTCTTTTCTCATTTAGATTTTTTTTTCCAGAAGGTTCTCACCCCATTCTTCTTTTTTGATTTCCGTTTCATTCTTTTACATTTTTCTGTTTTCTCATTTTCTATTCTTTTTATTTCTTAATTTGACTTTTTTTCTTATCCTTTTCTTTTACACTTCTTTTTTCCTTTTCTTTTCTTTTTTTATATTATTGTAATTTTCTTCTCCTTTTCTTTTTTTGTACATTAATCTCAATTTTATCTCCTTTTCTTTTTTTTGCTTTTTTTCATTTTGCTTTTTTTTTAAGAAAGTTCTCATGCCTTTGACTTTTCTTTTCATTTCTTAATGTTTTTTTTTTTCTTTTCTTTTTCTTTTTTGCATGGTTTTTCTTCCTAATCTCAAAATTTCTCTGTTTATTGTTTTCCTTTTTTTCCTTTCTTTTTTCTATCTCTTTTTTCCCTCTTGTGTTCTTTTATTGAGTTTCAAGTCTGTATTTTTTCTTTTATCTCCACCATCTCAGTTTTCCCCTGACACACGTTTCAGCAGCACAACGTTAAACAGAGATGTTTAATTAAATGCCAGGCTAATGATGCTAATCAGCACCGACCACAGCCAAGTTTCTCACCAAAGCCCAGATTAAATCATTTCCTGTCCAGGCGTCGTTTCTCCTCTCAGCACCTCTAATCTCTTCTCACTGTGAGCTTCCAGCTCAGGCCCACAGGCAGCAAACCAGTTCCTCACTGTTTACCAGGAGAATGCAGCTCTGTCAAGTGTCTTTATTCTGAAACAAGCGCCATTTCAACCAGCACAGAGACGTTTCAGAGGCAGAGGCCAACAGATGTGTGAAAGTTTGTTTATCTGCAATTGCAGAAGTCAACTATTTATTTCATGACCATTTTTTTAATTTAAACTTTCAACATGTTGATCTCTGGTTTTGTGTTTTTTCCTAAAGAAAGTGATGCAGCAGAACTTTAGTCCTCCATCTGGCCTGCTTTCTCTCCTCCTTATCTGAACTCTCACCTCGAAACAATCACCTTCTCTGCTTCAACAGTGTATTATTACAATGTATTATTATTTGCTTGGATGTTTTTCAGAATTGAGATGATGATGATGATGATGATGAGAGTGATGAGAGATGATGAGAGCGATGGTGTGAATGCAGTGAAAGCGTGAAAGTAGAAGCAGAGAAGGTGATTGTTTCGAGGTGAGTGTGGGCAAAAGTTTGTGGACATAAAATGATAAGATTTGAACGTCCCTATTCCGAATTCTATATAAACTCTGCTTCTTTTCTTTTCTTTTCTTTTCTTTTCTTTTCTTTTCTTTTCTTTGCGCTTTAATTTTTACATCATTATTTTATTTTTTAGTCTTTTACTTTTATATATCTATATGTTCTTTTCTATTTATTTATTTTTTCTCCTTTTTATTTTAGTCAGAAGGTTCTCATCCTATTTTCCTTTTTATTTTAGTTTCTTTTTCCTTTTTTAGATTAAAAAAATCTTATCTTTTATTCTTTAATTATTTTAATTTACATTATTTCTTTTACTTTTAATGTTTCTCTGTGACTTTCCTTTTTTTATTTAACTTTTTTTTTCTTTTTTGTACATTATTTTGTACTCAACTTTATCTCCTTTTATTCTTCTTTTCTTTTCTTTTCTTTTCTTTTCTTTTCTTTTCTTTTCTTCTCTTCTCTTCTCTTCTCTTCTCTTCTCCTCTCTTCTCTTCTCTTCTCTTCTCTACTCCTCTCTTCTCTTCTCTTCTCTTCTCCTCTCTTCTCTCTCTTCTCTTCTCCTCTCTTCTCTTCTCTTCTCTTCTTCTCTTCTCTTCTCTTCTCTTCTCTTCTCTTCTCTTCTCTCTCTTCTCTTCTCTTCTCTTCTCTTCTCTTCTCCTCTCTTCTCTTCTCTTCTCTTCTCTTCTCTTCTCTTCTCTCTCTCTACTCCTCTCTACTCCTCTCTTCTCTTCTCTTCTCTTCTCTTCTCTTCTCTTCTCTACTCCTCTCTACTCCTCTCTTCTCTTCTCTTCTCTTCTCTTCTCTTCTCTTCTCTTCTCTTCTCCTCTCTACTCCTCTCTTCTCTTCTCTTCTCTTCTCTTCTCTTCTCTTCTCTTCTCTTCTCTTCTCTTCTCTTTGCTGTAGCAAGATGCAAACCCTCACTTCATGTCTATGTAAACAATGTGATGCATCGCAGCTTTACTTCTGCACCTGCTCTCAAAAAATCACCTTCACTGCTTCAAACATTCAGGTTCACACTGCATTAGCTGGAATTGTTCGCTGGGAAGATGTTCCACTGGATTTTGTTGAGGTTTGTGTTCATTTAGCCAAAAGAGTGTTAGTAAAGTCAGGTAGTGATGTGGGTGAAGTGAGGAGGCCTGGGGTGCAGTCAGCATTCACATTCATCCCACAGGTGTTCATTATGGTTCCATTACTCTATAGCTGGAGATCTTCCACTCTATACACGATGGAATGAAGCAGATCTTCATGGAGCTGACTTGGTGCACTTTGAGTCATGCTGGAACAGAACATTTTATGCTAGTAGAAGCATCCAAAGACGTTGTGTGTTTTCCATTTTGTGGTAACAGTTTGTGCAAGAACCTCGTAAGGATGGAAAAGTCAGGGTTCATCATTCATTTGATAAGATCATGACACAGAGTGGGCAATTAGGAATAAATGGATCTGGGAAGTGAATTTGAAAGTGAATAGATTTCAGCTCAGAGATGACACACAAACACACACACACACACACACACACACACACACACACACACACACACACACACACACACATGAAACCTTTATATGCTACACAAGAGATTATATAATAAAAATATTATTTTTAAGCACGAGCACTTGGCCCGAGAAAAAGGAAAAAACAAGAAGCGAAGGAGAACTTTAAAACCTGGTCGTGATTTCCTCCAGAGGTTGTTTTGCATGAAAGCAGCGTACTGTGTGGTGGAAAAGGAGGGATGTTTCAGCTGCCCACAGCCAAGAGGTACGATCCAAGCACCAGACTAGCGAATGATGAAAGCGCTTGGCACTGGGGAGGCTTAAGCCGAGAGCTCTGAGCGAAAAAGCTGCAGCCTGCTTTTCAACTTAACGCTTTTTCTTTTTTTTCTTGTTTTTTCTTTCTTTTTCAGGCGATCTCAGAGAGACGGGGTGAGGTTTAGCGGTTCAGCACCCCAGGGTGAAGGCTCCCGGTGCGGCTGTGCGAGAATACAGCGCTAGGGTTGAGGCTGATGGGGGTTGTGGTGTGTGTGTGTGTGTGTGTGTGTGTGTGTGTGTGTTCATACGTGATCCAGCGGGACTGCAGCAGCCTCTGCGCGAGATGACCCGCACTTCAGAGAGGCCACGCGGAGGAGAGAAGCTCCCTCACAAGTCATCAGTTTGATCTTTTTATATCAACAACTCGCAGCATCGAGTCTTCTCCATCTCCATGGCTTTTCTTTTCTTTTCTTTTTTTTTCTTTTTTTTTTTTTTTAAACAAGCCTCTATCACCTTTATCGGTTTCATGTTCAGTGAGTCTTTAGAATAAGCCAGATCTCTGGGTAGGAAGAGGTGGTGTTTTAAAAAGCAACGACCTTCATCCCGTCTTCAAGCGAACCGAATCAAAGCGTTCACATTTCTCGCCACATTCGTGCAACCAAAATACATTTGCAAATACAAACAAATGAATAGCGAATAATGAACATGTTTTTTTTTTATACATTAAGCACGATGCACTCGCATTCTGATGTAATATCTGATGTAAAATTAAAAATACTGTGCTGTGATTTAGGACAATATTTGAAATATTTTTTTGTTCCAATTTCCCCCCCCAAGTTAGTCTTCTCACTTCTTTCCAAATTGAAACATCAATTGAAAAAATATTTATTGAATAAACTACTTTAAAAGAAGAAAAAGAAATTCTCCCAAATTTTTTCCAAAAATTTTTCTACATTTTCTTTCTTAATTTTTGACAATATATATTATTTTACTACGTCCCCAATTATGCCTGATCAAGAAAAAAAAAATACAAATTTTATTCTAATTGAAATCTAACAAAACTCTAAAAAAGGCTGCAATAACTGCAATTAATAAAAGGAAAATAAAGAAATGAAATTATTTGAACAAAACGATTTTATTTTTCACAATTTCTTCGTCCAAACGTTTTTTTTACACAAATTTTCTCTAAACAATTTCACCCCAAATTTCAAAACTTCAAACATTTTTCAGTTTAATAATAAAAATAAATCATTACATTTTTTTACACATTTAAAAAAAAAGTACTTAATTGTTTTCCAGTTCAAAAGGTTGATAATTAACTGATTTTTTAACACTAAAAAGAATTCTCTAATTATTTACAAATGTTACGATTAATTAATTAATTAATTTCATTTGTCTGGTTGATTTTAACAATTAAAAGCCATTAATGAATTTATTTATTTATTTATTTATTTATTTATTTATTTATTTATTTAAGCCCTTTATGGGCTTTACACACAAACGCACACACTCACAAACACACGCACAAATCTTTCGCTCGCCTCGCTGTCTTACACGGGTCGAATGGTTCTACACTGAATCTTAAAAAGATCTGTTTTGTATTTAGATCTTTGATCGGCCTGTGTCCGGCATGTGGACGAGATCCTACATCCTCCACACTGATCCTGTACAAGATCATTTAATCACAGACAGTTCAGAAAAGTGATCACACTGAAATGTCCACACACTGATTTCTCACTCATTCTCTAAATAATCCTTTATTCAGCTCTTGTTTTTCTTGAACGAGTAGAGATGAGGAGCTGCAACAGAGCCGTCGTGAGGGGGATTTAAGGCACCGAGGCTTCTTCTAAAGCAGTCCGAGGGAAAAAAAAGAGAATGAAAAAAAAAAAAAACATTTAGGGCTGTGCTACCTAAGAGAAAAAAAAGGGGGGGAAAGAGCTGATGGAGTGAATCCAGCTCCAGGAGTGAACGAGTCTCAGAAGACGAGTGTTGGCTGAAGGCCCAGACTGAGGCACGGGGCAGAGGGAGAGGCAGGGGTGCAGCGTGTAACCTTAGCCCTGTTTATGTTCCACATTCTGACGGCAGGGAGGCCTTAAATTGGATCCATGCTGCAGGGGATTAGGCCTATGAACCCTGGGACATGTGTGTGTGTGTGTGTGTGTGTGTGTGTGTGTGTGTGTGTGTGTGTGTGTGTGTGTGTGTTAGTATTTAAGGAGTTTGGATGGTGTGGGACGGAGGGAAGCAGGCAGACATGTGTCCTAAGGGGTTGGGAAAAAGTGCTAGCCACACACACACACACACACACACACACACACACACACACACACACACACACACACACACGACACACACACGCGAGCAAACATATGCATATCATCTCCCTCTCACAGAGTCTGGCAGAGGCCGATGGATGTGCCTCCATGTGTGGCGGATGTTTTCCACGAGCCGCAGCTGTCCAAACCGCAGGGCCCGAGGAAGGGGAGGAGGAAAAACGAGTGCTGGAACGAGGGATCTTGGCAAAGGTCAGACAGTCCAAGATGGCTGCGAGTGTGGGAACTCTGCGGAAAGGCATGTGCAAAATGCTGTGTGCCACGGTATCGTTTTACACCCCCGACTCCCTGACGGAAAAAGCTTGTGCGTGCATGTGTGTGTGTGTGTGTGTGTGTGTGTGTGTGTGTGTGTGTGTGTGTGTGTGTGTGTGTGTGTGTGTGTGTGGTTATACTTACTCCTCCACTGCAGGAGCATGGCCAAAAAAAAAAAAAAGAAACATAAAAATGAAAATACTTAAAAATAAATATATATATGTGTGTGTGTGTGTGTGTGTGTGTGTGTGTGTGTGTGTGTGTGTGTGTGTGTGTGTGTGTGCCAAAAGTATTCGGACTTTACCAGCAATTTCTGGTTCTTGCATCTTTGTGAATTCTGTAGCATTTAATTTTTACTTCATTTGAACTAGGAGACCAAAACCCGTGTTCCAGCAACACAATGCTCCTGCGCACAAAGCCAGCTTCATGAAGATCTGCTTTCCATGGGTTGGATGTGTGTGGAACATCTTGAGTGACCTGCAACAAAGCTATTGAACCCTACTGAAAACTTTTAAGAGGAACTGGAATGCTGCACCCCAGGCCACCACACCTTATATGAATATATGCTTTACATGGGTTGAAAAAGTGGAAGATCTCCTGCAATAGAACTCCAACACTATTAAACATGAATGTGAACGCTGGTTGCACCCCAGGCCTCCTCACCTTCTCACCAACAGCAGTACCTGATTTTACTTCCATTGCTGCACTGAAACAAAAAATATTTCAGCCAAACGAATGTTCAACCTTGGCTACGGTGCTGCGGTGGCCAAACTGCGTTATTGGAAACGTCAACGTGTCGTGAATAGACCACATACAAAAAAAAAACATTCCCAGCCACATTATACGGCCAAAAGTTTGTGGACACCGTAACAATGCGATTTCACATTTTAACCACATTTACTGATTACCGTTATTTCCGGACTATTGAACACACCCATATATAAGCCGCACCCACTGAATTTGACAAAGATTTGTATTTTTAACATAAATAAGCCGCACCTGTCTATAAGCCGCAGGTGTCTACACTGAAACTAATGAACTTTACACAGGCTTTAACGAAAGACAGTGTCTGCTACACGGCTTGTATCTAAACAGTAGCCTACCAAGAAAGTCATTGTTCACTGTCTTCCTCCTTCCTTTCACAACTATTTCTCTCGAGAGTTTATCTTTTGGCATCGTCGTGCGTTTTAAAATCACCATCGGTGAATCTTTTCCCCCGATGCCGTGCAGCTCAGAACACAGGTGAAGTGTGTTTTCATGCCCGGTTGTTTTCAGCGTGACGAATGATTCACATTTCCTGTAGACAGTCCGAGTGAGCGGCAGGTCAAACGTCAGAGGAACATCATCCATATTTATGATGTGGTGCGGCCCGATTCAGTGGGAGCGCATCTGATTTAATATAAAGAGTTTCATTGGTTGACCTGAACCCGTTTTGCAATTTCATTGGTCTAATGTTATGGGGCTCAGTTTTTTGGATTGAAGTTTGTGAAACCGGGAAAAACCCCGGAAAAATCCATAAATTAGCCGCTTCATTGTTTAAGCCACGGGATTCAAAGTGTGGAAAAAAAGTAGCGGCTTATAGTCCGGAAAATACGGTAAACACAAATTTCCACAAACTCTGGTGGAACATGTTCTCACAAAGAGTGGAGGTTACTAACAGAGCAAATGTTGAGTGTGTGTGGAACGGGATTTTCAATCCAATCTTACTCAGGTGTCCACAAACTTTTGTCCATATAATATATATTAATTTCCACTGTATATAATTGAAAGTAATTAAAAAATATATATTCCCGCCAAAAGAACAGGGCTGAAAATCGTTAAACAGATGAAACAAATGTGTGTCTGAATGTGCTGAACATGCACCAGCCTTTCCCTTCACACACCTACACACCACACACACAACCCAGACACACACAAGAATATTTACAGAGCCCTCTTTAACTGTTCACTTCGGTAGGTGTGTGTATTGTTATGTTAACTGTAGCAGAACGTTCAGCTCGCCCCTTTTCCTGCTTTGTGTGAACATCATGCACTTCCATTCACTCCGCAGCACCTGTCATGCCAGATAATCCCACTTATTTACTTTCCCATGGCCGAGACAAGCCTTCCTGTGAACTGGCTCAGGGGAATACAGTATACATCGCACACACACACACACACACACACATACACAAACACACACTCACCTTTTGCCTTATCCAAATAGGATGTGGGTCAACAGGGTTTATAATAGGAATGAATGCTGGTTAAATATGATCGTACCTCTGCTCTTTTATCGACAAGGATACATGTTTGGTGATACTTTCCTAAGCCTTTATGTCGCTTGACGTGCATTCAGTAGCACGGCTTTTCAAAAAGCTTCCATATGCAGTTCCCAGAGGAGCCTCTCATCTCATAATGGGACTCAATTCATTACAGTACCAAGTGTTTTCTATGAACAAGCCCATTCTGAACTCTTCAGCTCGTAATTATTGTTGTCAGGCT
The DNA here is from genome assembly GCF_946808225.1 of Silurus aristotelis. Classification (NCBI taxonomy): domain Eukaryota; kingdom Metazoa; phylum Chordata; class Actinopteri; order Siluriformes; family Siluridae; genus Silurus; species Silurus aristotelis. The sequence goes on from NC_139575.1 coordinate 4,160,264, forward strand.
CAAGTTCCTTCACATGAGTGTCGCTGAAGTCAAGAAATGTTTCCAATAACAGGTGAAATTAATGTTATACCATAAATCTGCAAACCACCTCGATTTATTTTCTTGAAATTTTTTCCACCCATAAAAACTTTCCCCCTTTTTTTTTTTTACTACTTTTCTAATTTGCCTGATCAAAACAATTTATCAAAGCTGAAATCTACCAAACCCCTAAATTCTCCAATAAAAACTTTCCACTTTTTGTTTTTCCACAATTTTCCATAACTTTCCCAATTTTCCTAATTATATCCCAATCCCCCCCCCCCCCCCCAATTGTCTCAATTGTCCTCCAGTTTGTGCCATTAAAATGGTGTTTTCTATAATAAATAAAAAAAAAGATAATTAAAAATCCATCTATCTATCTATCTATCTATCTATCTATCTATCTATCTATCTATCTATCTATCTATCTATCTATCTATCTATCTATCTATCTATCGCACTGCATCTGAGCATGGACACCTGAGCATATGATTTGTGTTTACTTTCTTTTTAAACATCTCATTCCACATTTAGTCTCCATTTGCTGTTATAAGAACCTCCACTCTTCCGGGAAGATGTTCCACTAGATTTTGTGGATATTTGTGTAAAATTCATTCAGCCACAAGGTTGTTATTAAAGTCAGGTTCTGATGTAGGTGAGGTGAGGAGGCCTGGAGTGCAATCGGTGGGAAAAAAAATGAATCCCAAAGATGTTCTGATTGGAGCTCTAGAGCAGGAGATCATCCATTCCAGCCCATGTGAAGTACAGTATATGTACATGTCATGCTGGAACAGGTTTGGGTCTCTTAGTTCAATTGAGAGGAACATTTCATGCTACCAAAAGCATACATCTGAAAAAGATCCAATACTTCTGTCTATCTATCTATCTATCTATCTATCTATCTATCTATCTATCTATCTATCTATCTATCTATCTATCTATCTATCTATCTATCTATCTATCTATCTATCTGCTTGCATAATTATTTATTGACTTATTTCATGTTTCTGCTTGTTTGCTTTTAATAATCAAAAGCCATCAAACTTTTTTTTTCCTGACACTTACAATAAATATGTTATATGAACAAACGTTTGTGGACACCGGACCATAAGATTGGTATGTGCTTGCTTTTGTTCTTCATTTAGTCCCTATTTTCTGAAAACCTCCACTCTTCTGGGATGATGTTCTGTCAGATTTTTGATTGTGGCTGTGGAGATTCAGCTACAACAGTGTCAGTAAAGAATATCAGTATATCTGGAGGTCGTCCAGATAAATAAAATAGCCAAAAAAAGTCATTGCAGAGGTGAATTTTTTTTTATGTCTATAAGCAAAACGATACAAAACTTTTTTCATTCAACATTTATTTTCCACATCTCAGAGTGGTTAAGGCTCTAGGTTACTGATCAGAAGGTCGGGGGTTCATGCTCCAGCATTGCCAAGCTGCCACTCTTGGAGACCTTGAGCAAGGTCCTGAACCCTCTGTGCTCATGGAGTATCATGGCTGACCCAAACTTTCCTTAGGATATGCGAATAAAGAATTTCTGCATTTACTTTTAATCACATTCATGATGTTAACAAATCAATTAGACAATGTACGAGCAATTTATTATACTTAGCCGGTCTTGATATAAAATCATGAGTCTTCTTAGTCTGAGACCAAAATGAGACGGTTGAATGTGGTTGAAAACAGGACAAGATCAAAATGGTTTCCTGCATCTCGCTGATTTAAAAAGTTTGCTGTATTTCCTTTAATCAGGCAGTATTTTGGTTTTTAATAAAGAAATTCTGATTGTAATGACAAATCACTCATTATACATTACCTTCTTTACAGAACGTGCATTTCCCGGTGGTAGCTACAATGAATAGTATTTAAAAGCATTCACAAGCTTTCAGGATCTTTCAGACACATTCAGGAGCTTTCAGCAGTGTAAAGGAACTTTCAGGAGTTTTCAGCAGCATTTAGGCACTTTCAGGAGCTTTCGGGAGCATTCAGGAGCATTTGTGAGTTTTCGGGAGCAGATCTGAAGCTTTCATGAGCTTTTTGCAGCACTCAGATGCATTCAGGAACTTTTGTGAGCTTTCATTAGCATTCCGAATATTTCAGGACCTTTCATGAGACTTTAGGCACATTCAGGAGCTTTCATGTGCTTTCAAGAATTTCATTAACTTTCAAGAGCATTTGGTAGCTTTCAGGCACATTCAGGAGCTATCAGTATCTTTATGAGCTTTCATGAGCATTAAGGAGTTAGTAAGAGTAAAGAGTATTTATATAGTATTATTTACATTTACATTTGCGGCATTTAGCAGACGCCCTTATCCAGAGCAACGTACAAAAGTGCTTTAAATCTCTAGTAATAAATAAATCTACACTGGTAAGCAAGATTACAAACTTAATATAAATATAACTCGAATTCTACAAACTTGGAAAGTGCTAATTTAGGTATTTCAGGAAGATGTAGGTCTTCAGTCGTCGCTTAAAGATAATCAGGGACTCTGCTGTACGGACATCTAGGGGAAGTTCATTCCACCACCTCGGTGCCAGAACAGAGAAGAGCCTTGAAGTGTACTTACCTCTCATTCTGAGAGAAGGAGGTACCAGTCGAGCAGTGGTATCGAGTATTATAGCTTGTAAAGAGTATTTACAGTTTTTCTCAACTGCTTTCAGTCATTTCTCACAACAGAACTGCATTTCTCAAAACTACTCGTCCCACCGTCAGAACCTGTTGTCAGTTCTTCACATCATATCAGCAATGTCTTGTTGTTTTCATCAAGTTGCAATTGCTTTTGGACAACATGCAAATGGTTCTGTACATCTGTCAGCTGCTTTTGACAATTCTTGTTGCTTTTGTCCTGCTGTGCAAAATAACTTGTCCTGGTTCTCAGCTGAAATGTCACAACCACCAAACCAATTAGTCTTTTTCTCAGGTTGAAAGTCTGTACTATCAAAATGAGTGAATATGTTCTCAGAATTGTATGTCTATACAGATTTCTACAAATTGTGAGTACATGTTTGCTAAGAGATATGTCCAGAATTGACAAATTGCTCTCAGGTGAGTTTTCACCTTCGTTAACAAAGAGAAACATGTGCAACTCTAGACTAACCAATGATCATCCAGTTCTGTGAAATAGCTCAGAGGTGCAACTCATGAAGACTGATTTGGCAGGGTCAAATATATATACAGTGCACAACACAAGGGTTCCCCTTTCTGATAATGGAAGCTGAAGGAAGAAGAAGAGGATTAAGACTGCGTAGTGGAAGGTTAATGATCATCAGCCACATACACGGATGACACTGCTGGCTGCAATGGATGCAGCATGTGAGGACATCTCAGCAGATGCATGCAGAGGCTGGATTAGGCACTCAAGAAGATTCTTTCCAGCATGCATAGCAAGGGAAAATATATGTTGTGATGTGTATGAGAATCTGTGGCCCAACAGAGAGGACCGACATGACGCATAGGAAAACTGCCATATAATTTCACCTTTACCTTCTGTACATGTATAGTATTTCCCACTTTGTCTTTTTCAGGTTTTCATTTGTTGGTAAATAGCCTATGTGTAGTTTCCTTTGTTTTTTGTATGTAAGGACCACTATTGACAGTACAGTAAAAATGTGAATACAGTCTGATCTTTTGTTTCGATTCTTCCATATACTGTTACGTGGGTCGATGTTGATTGGTTAACTGAGGTTAGATGGAATCAATCAGAAATATTATCTAATTATACCATGTAAATTACTGTAACACCTGGTTGATGCACAATGGTTTGCAAAAGTAACTTATTTTTTCCGGAGGAACACTGTAAATTATGCCACACTCCAGTACGGTAATTTAGTAGTTTCTAGTCATCAAAACCTGACTTGTGTATAATTTAACTAAAACTGAGTATGATGTTCTACTGACAACATGACTAATAATTTTGCCTGTCACGTTCACATTGTTGAAAAAATGACATGGGATTCTGCTGCCTCTGACACAATGATTGATGAAAAAACATGCTTTTGCACGATAGACAAAGCATTTTGAGCAGGTGACGCGTATTTTCCGGTTATCCACTATCTTGTGCAGTTTGTACGTGTTGTTTTGAGAAATGCACTTGGAGATCTGCAAACTTCAATTCTGATCTGAGAAATGACTGAAAGCAGTTGAGAAAAACTGTAAGAGCTTTCAGGAGCATTCCTGACCTACCAGGAGTTTCATTAGTTGCTAGGAGCATTCAAGAGCTTTCAGGAAGCATTCAAACGCTTTTAAAACCTTTTTAAAAGCTTTTCATGCACATTCAGGAGCATTTGTGAGTTTTCAAGAGCAAATCTGGAGCTTTCGGGAGGTTTATTGCAGCACTCAGGAGCATTCAGGAACTTTTGCTAGTTTTCATGAGCATTCAGGATATTTCAGGACCTTTCACAAGCTTTCAGGAATTTTGTGGACTTTCAGGAGCATTCAAGAGATTTCAGAAGCATTCAGGAGCTTTTCAGGAGCTTTCACAAGCTTTCAGGACTTTGAACAATTGGTCTTGAGGACTACAACACTACGTAATGTGGAAGGTATTTTTTAATAATCCGTAGCTGTTAAACACATTTCTTTAAGCATCCACTAAGCAGTAAACATGGATCAGAAGCCAGGTTGATGTTCACTGTGAGCTATTAGCTTGTGTGCAGCTGCTCAGGATTGAGTCGTTTCCCTGCAGACCTTCATACCAAAACCTGTGTTTATAC